>NW_027490458.1:0-227634 GCF_050948175.1 Xylocopa sonorina
AACATAGATATGAGATGCAATATCTCGTTTTACGAAGCATTTGATACTCTATTGCTTCGATACGTAGACATCTGCAAACGCTATTTCCTTGCAAGGAAGTGTCGCATTTACATTCATCTGAAGTGTAGACGAGGAATACATAACACTTCGCAAATCATATTATATCTTACCATAAAACATAGAAATGAGATGCGATATCGCGTTTTAAGAAGCATCAGAAAATCCATTGCTACGATACGTAGACATCTGCAAACGCTATTTCCTTGCAAGGAAGTGTCGCATTTACATTCATTTGAAGTGTAGGCGAGGAATCCATAACACTTCGCAAAATCATATTATACCTTACCATGAAACATAGAAATGAGATGCGATATCGCGTTTTAAGAAGAATTAGAACACTATTGCTACGATAGGTAGACATTTTGCAAACGCTATTTCCTTGCAAGGAAGTGTCGCATTTACATTCATTTGAACCGTAGACGAGGAAAAGCATAACACTTCGCAATGAATATTATATCTTATCATGAAGCATAGATTATGAGATGCAATATCTCGTTTTAACAAGCATTTGAACACTATTGCTTCGACACGTAGACATCTGCAAACGCTATTTCCTTGCAAGGAATTGTCGCATTTACATTCATTTGAAGTGTTGACGAGGAATACATGATACTTCGCAAATCATTATTATATCTTACCATGAAACATAGAATGAGATGCGAAATCGCGTTTTAAGAATTATAAGAACTCTATTGCTACGATACGTAGACATCTGCAAACGCTATTTCCTTGCAAGGAAGTGTCGCATTTACTTTCATTTGAATCGTAGACGAGGAATACATAATACTTCGCAATGACTATTATATCTTATCATGAAACATAGATATGAGATGCAATGTCTCGTTTTACGAAGCATTTGAACTCTATTGCTTCGATACGTAGAGCATCTGCAAACGCTATTTCCTTGCAAGGAAGTGTCGCATTTACATTCATTTGAAGTGTAGACGAGGAATACATAACACTTCGCAAATCAATTTATATCTTACCATAAACATAGAAATGAGATGCGAATATCGCGTTTTAGGAAGCATTAGAAAGCTATTGCTACGATACGTAGACATCTGCAAACGCTATTTCCTAGCGAGGAAGTATCGCACTTCACATTCATTTGAAGTGTAGACGAGGAATACATAACACTTCGCAAATCATGTTATATCTTACCAATGAAACATAGAAATGAGATGCGATATCGCGTTTTAGGAAGCATTAGAAAGCTATTGTTACGATACGTAGACATCTGCAAACGCTATTTCCTTGCAAGGAAGTGTCGCATTTACATTCATTTGAAGTGTAGACGAGGAATACATAATACTTCGCAAGGACTATTATATCTTATCATGAAACATAGATATGAGATGCAATATCTCGTTTTACGAAGCATTTGAACTCTATTGCTTCGATACGTAGACACCTGCAAACGCAATTTTCCTTACAAGAAGTGGCCGCATTTACATTATTTGAAGTGTAGACGAGGAATACATAACACTTCGCAATGAATATTATATCTTATCATGAAACATAGATATGAGATGCAATATCTCGTTTTAGGAAGCATTTGGAACTCTATTGCTTCGATACGTAGACATCTGCAGACGCTATTTCCTAGCAAGGAAGTGTCGCATTTTACATTCGTTTGAAGTGTAGACGAGGAATACATGACACTTCGTCAAATCATATTATATCTTACCATGAAACATAGAAATGAGATGCTATATCGCGTTTTAAGAAGCATTAGAAATCTATTGCTACGATACGTAGACATCTGCAAACGCTATTTCCTAGCGAGGAAGTGTCGCATTTACATTCATTTGAAGTGTAGACGAGGAATACATAACACTTCGCAAATCATATTACATCTTACCATGAAACATAGAAATGAGATGCGATATCGCGTTTTAAGAAGCATTAAAACTATATTGCTACGATACCTAGACATCTGCAGACGCTATTTCCTAGCAAGGAAGTGTCGCATTTACATTCATTTGAAGTGTAGACGAGAATACATAAAACCTCGCAATGAATATTACATCTTATCATGAAATATAGAATTGAGATGCGATATCTTGTTTTAAGAAGCATTTGAACTCTATTGCTTCGATACGTAGACATCTGCAAACGCTATTTCCTAGCAAGGAAGTGTCGCATTTACATCCATTTGAATCGTAGACGAGGAATGCATAACACTTCGCAATGAATATTATATCTTATCATGAAACATAGATATGAGATGCAATATCTCGTTTTAGGAAGCATTTGAACTCTATTGCTTCGATACGTAGACATCTGCAGACGCTATTTCCTAGCAAGGAAGTGTCGCATTTACATTCGTTTGAAGTGTAGACGAGGAATACATGACACTTCGCAAATCATATTATATCTTACCATGAAACATAGAAATGAAATGCCATATCGCGTTTTAAGAAGCATTAGAAATCTATTGCTACGATACGTAGACATCTGCAAACGCTACTTCCTAGCGAGGAAGTGTCGCATTTTACATTCATTTGAAGTGTAGACGAGGAATACATAACACTTCGCAAATCAAATTACATCTTACATAAAACATAGAAATGAGATGCGATATCGCGTTTTAAGAAGCATCAGAAATCCATTGCTACGATACGTAGACATTTGCAACCGCTATTTCCTTGCAAGGAAGTGTCGCATTTACATTCATTTGAACCGTAGACGAGGAAAAGCATAACACTTCGCAAAGAATATTATATCTTATCATGAAGCATAGATATGAGATGCAATATCCCGTTTCAAGAAGCATTTGAACACTATTGCTTCGATACGTAGACATCTGCAAACGCTATTTCCTTGCAACGAAGTGTCGCATTTACATTCATTTGAAGTGTAGACGAGGAATACATAACACTTCGCAAATCATATTATATCTTACCATGAAACATAGAAATGAGATGCGATATCGCGTTTTAAGAAGCATTGGAACTTTAATGCTACGATAGGTAGACATCTGCAATCGCTATTTCCTTGCAAGGAAGTGTCGCATTTACATTCATTTGAAGTGTAGACGAGGAATACATAACACTTCGCAAATCATATTATATCTTACCATGAAACATAGAAATGACATGCGATATCGCCGTTTTAAGAAGCATTAGAAATCTATTGCTACGATACGTAGACATCTGCAAACGCTATTTCCTAGCGAGGAAGTATCGCATTCACATTCATTTGAAGTGTAGCCGAGGAATACATAACACTTCGCTAATCATGTTATATGTTACCATGAAACATAGAAATGAGATGCGATATCGCGTTTTAAGAAGCATTAGAAAGCTATTGCTACGATACGTAGACATCTGCAAACGCTATTTCCTAGCGGGGAAGTATCGCATTCACATTCATTTGAAGTGTAGACGAGGAATACATGACACGTCGCAAATCATGTTATATCTTACCATGAAACATAGAAATGAGATGCGCGTTTTAGGAAGCATTAGAAAGCTATTGCTACGATACGTAGACATCTGCAAACGCTATTTCCTAGCGAGGAAGTATCGCATTCACATTCATTTGAAGTGTAGACGAGGAATACATAACACTTCGCAAATCATATTACATCTTACCATGAAACATAGAAATGAGATGCGATATCGCGTTATAAGAAGCATTAGAACTCTATTGCTACGATACCTAGACATCTGCAGACGCTATTTCCTGGCAAGGAAGTGTCGCATTTACATTCATTTGAAGTGTAGACGAGGAATACATAATACTTCGCAATGACTATTATATCTTATCATGAAACATAGATATGAGATGCAATATCTCGTTTTACGAAGCATTTGAACTCTATTGCTTCGATACGTAGACATCTGCAAACGCTATTTCCTTGAAAGGAAGTGTCGCATTTACATTCATCTGAAGTGTAGACGAGGAATACATAACACTTCGCAAATCAATTTATATCTTACCATAAAACATAGAAATGAGATGCGATATCGCGTTTTAGGAAGCATTAGAAAGCTATTGCTACGATACGTAGATATCTGCAAACGCTATTTCCTAGCGAGGAAGTATCGCATTCACATTCATTTGAAGTGTAGACGAGGAATACATAACACTTCGCAAATCATGTTATATCTTACCATGAAACATAGAAATGAGATGCGATATCGCGTTTTAGGAAGCATTAGAAAGCTATTGTTACGATACGTAGACATCTGCAAACGCTATTTCCTTGCAAGGAAGTGTCGCATTTACTTTCATTTGAATCGTAGACGAGGAATGCATAACACTTCGCAATGAATATTATATCTTATCATGAAACATAGATATGAGATGCAGTATCTCGTTTTAAGAAGCATTTGAACTCTATTGCTTCGATACGTAGACATCTGCAAACGCAATTTCCTTACAAGGAAGTGCCGCATTTACATTAATTTGAAGTGTAGACGAGGAATACATAACACTTCGCAATGAATATTATATCTTATCATGAAACATAGATATGAGATGCAATATCTCGTTTTAGGAAGCATTTGAACTCTATTGCTTCGATACGTAGACATCTGCAGACGCTATTTCCTAGCAAGGAAGTGTCGCATTTACATTCGTTTGAAGTGTAGACGAGGAATACATGACACTTCGCAAATCATATTATATCTTACCATGAAACATAGAAATGAGATGCCATATCGCGTTTTAAGAAGCATTAGAAATCTATTGCTACGATACGTAGACATCTGCAAACGCTACTTCCTAGCGAGGAAGTGTCGCATTTACATTCATTTGAAGTGTAGACGAGGAATACATAACACTTCGCAAATCAAATTACATCTTACCATAAAACATAGAAATGAGATGCGATATCGCGTTTTAAGAAG
This sequence comes from Xylocopa sonorina, assembly GCF_050948175.1. NCBI lineage: Eukaryota > Metazoa > Arthropoda > Insecta > Hymenoptera > Apidae > Xylocopa > Xylocopa sonorina. The sequence goes on from NW_027490458.1 coordinate 4,917, forward strand.
CATCAGAAATCCATTGCTACGATACGTAGACATCTGCAAACGCCATTTCCTTGCAAGGAAGTGTCGCATTTACATTCATTTGAAGTGTAGACGAGGAATACATAACACTTCGCAAATCATATTATATCTTACCATGAAACATAGAAATGAGATGCGATATCGCGTTTTAAGAAGCATTAGAACTCTATCGCTACGATACCTAGACATCTGCAGATGCTATTTCCTTGCAAGGAAGTGTCGCATTTACATTCATCTGAAGTGTAGACGAGGAATACATAACACTTCGCAAACCATATTATATCTTACCATAAAACATAGAAATGAGATGCGATATCGCGTTTTAAGAAGCATCAGAAATCCATTGCTACGATACGTAGACATCTGCAAATGCTATTTCCTTGCAAGGAAGTGTCGCATTTACATTCATTTGAAGTGTAGACGAGGAATACATAGCACTTCGCAAATCATATTATACCTTACCATGAAACATAGAAATGAGATGCGATATCGCGTTTTAAGAAGAATTAGAACACTATTGCTACGATAGGTAGACATTTGCAACCGCTATTTCCTTGCAAGGAAGTGTCGCATTTACATTCATTTGAACCGTAGACGAGGAAAAGCATAACACTTCGCAATGAATATTATATCTTATCATGAAGCATAGATATGAGATGCAATATCTCGTTTCAAGAAGCATTTGAACACTATTGCTTCGATACGTAGACATCTGCAAACGCTACTTCCTTGCAAGGAAGTGTCGCATTTACATTCATTTGAAGTGTAGACGAGGAATACATAACACTTCGCAAATCATATTATATCTTACCATGAAACATAGAAATGAGATGCGATATCGCGTTTTAAGAAGCATTGGAACTCTAATGCTACGATAGGTAGACATCTGGAATCGCAATTTCCTTGCAAGGAAGTGTCGCATTTACATTCATTTGAAGTGTAGACGAGGAATACATATCACTTCGCAAATCATATTATATCTTACTATGAAACATAGAAATGAGATGCGATATCGCATTTTAAGAAGCATTAGAACTCTATTGCTACGATACGTAGACATCTGCAAACGTTATTTCCTTGCAAGGAAGTGTCGCATTTACATTCATTTGAATCGTAGACGAGGAATGCATTACACTTCGCAATGAATATTATATCTTATCAGGAAACATAGATATGAGATGCAATATCTCGTTTTAAGAAGCATTTGAACTTTATTGCTTCGATACGTAGACATCTGCAAACGCTATTTCCTAGCAAGGAAGTGTCGCATTTACATTCATTTGAAGTGTAGGCGAGGAATACATAACACTTCGCAATGAATACTACATCTTATCATGAAATATAGAATTGAGATGCGATATCTTGTTTTAAGAAGCATTTGACCTCTATTGCTTCGATACGTAGACATCTGCAAACGCTATTTCCTAGCAAGGAAGTGTCGCATTTACATCCATTTGAATCGTAGACGAGGAATGCATAACACTTCGCAATACATATTGTATCTTACCATGAAACATAGAAATGAGATGCGATATCGCGTTTAAAGAAGCATTAGAACACTATTGCTACGATAGGTAGACATTTGCAAACGCTATTTCCTAGCAAAGAAGTCTCGCATTTACATTCATTTGAAGTATAGGCGAGGAATACATAACACTTCGCAAATAATATTACATCTTACCATGAAACATAGAAATAAGATGCGATATCGCGTTTTAAGAAGCATTAGAACTCTATTGCTACGATACCTAGACATCTGCAGACGCTATTTCCTTGCAAGGTAGTGTCGCATTTACATTCATTTGAAGTGTAAACGAGGAATACATGATACTTTGCAAATCATATTATATCTTACCATGAAACATAGAAATGAGATGCGATATCGTGTTTTAAGAAGCATTAGAACACTATTGCTACGATAGGTAGTCATCTGCAGACGCTATTTCCTAGCAAGGAAGTGTCGCATTTACATTCATTTGAAGTGTAGACGAGGAATGCATAACACTTCGCAAATCATATTACATCTTACCATGAAACATAGAAATGAGATGCAATATCACGTTTTAAGAAGCATTTGAACTTTATTGCTTCGATACGTAGACATCTGCAAACGCTATTTCCTAGCAAGGAAGTGTCGCATTTACATTCATTTGAAGTGTAGGCGAGGAATACATAACACTTCGCAATGAATATTACATCTTATCATGAAATATAGAATTGAGATGCGATATCTTGTTTTAAGAAGCATTTGACCTCTATTGCTTCGATACGTAGACATCTGCAAACGCTATTTCCTAGCAAGGAAGTGTCGCATTTACATCCATTTCAATCGTAGACGAGGAATGCATAACACTTCGCAATACATATTATATCTTACCATGAAACATAGAAATGAGATGCGATGTCGCGTTTTAAGAAGCATTAGAACTCTACTGCTACGATACCTAGACATCTGCAGACGCTATTTCCTAGCAAGGAAGTGTCGCATTTACATTCGTTTGAAATGTAGACGAGGAATACATGATACTTCGCAAATCATATTATATCATACCATGGAACATAGAAATGAGATGCGATATCGCGTTTTAAGAAGCATTAGAACTCTATTGCTACGATACCTAGACATCTGCAGATGCTATTTCCTAGCAAGGAAGTGTCGCATTTACATTCATTTGAAGTGTAGACGAGGAATACATGATACTTCGCAAATCATATTATATCTTACCATGAAACATAGAAATGAGATGCGATATCGCGTTTTAAGAAGCATTAGAACACTATTGCTACGATATGTAGACATTTGCAAACGCTATTTCCTAGCAAAGAAGTCTCGCATTTACATTCATTTGAAGTGTAGGCGAGGAATACATAACACTTCGCAATGAATATTATATCTTATCATGAAACATAGATATGAGATGCAATATCTCGTTTTAGGAAGCATTTGAACTCTATTGCTTCGATACGTAGACATCTGCAGACGCTATTTCCTAGCAAGGAAGTGTCGCATTTACATTCGTTTGAAGTGTAGACGAGGAATACATGACACTTCGCAAATCATATTATATCTTACCATGAAACATAGAAATGAGATGCCATATCGCGTTTTAAGAAGCATTAGAAATCTATTGCTACGATACGTAGACATCTGCAAACGCTACTTCCTAGCGAGGAAGTGTCGCATTTACATTCATTTGAAGTGTAGACGAGGAATACATAACACTTCGCAAATCAAATTACATCTTACCATAAAACATAGAAATGAGATGCGATATCGCGTTTTAAGAAGCATCAGAAATCCATTGCTACGATACGTAGACATCTGCAAACGCCATTTCCTTGCAAGGAAGTGTCGCATTTACATTCATTTGAAGTGTAGACGAGGAATACATAACACTTCGCAAATCATATTATATCTTACCATGAAACATAGAAATGAGATGCGATATCGCGTTTTAAGAAGCATTAGAACTCTATCGCTACGATACCTAGACATCTGCAGATGCTATTTCCTTGCAAGGAAGTGTCGCATTTACATTCATCTGAAGTGTAGACGAGGAATACATAACACTTCGCAAACCATATTATATCTTACCATAAAACATAGAAATGAGATGCGATATCGCGTTTTAAGAAGCATCAGAAATCCATTGCTACGATACGTAGACATCTGCAAATGCTATTTCCTTGCAAGGAAGTGTCGCATTTACATTCATTTGAAGTGTAGACGAGGAATACATAGCACTTCGCAAATCATATTATACCTTACCATGAAACATAGAAATGAGATGCGATATCGCGTTTTAAGAAGAATTAGAACACTATTGCTACGATAGGTAGACATTTGCAACCGCTATTTCCTTGCAAGGAAGTGTCGCATTTACATTCATTTGAACCGTAGACGAGGAAAAGCATAACACTTCGCAATGAATATTATATCTTATCATGAAGCATAGATATGAGATGCAATATCTCGTTTCAAGAAGCATTTGAACACTATTGCTTCGATACGTAGACATCTGCAAACGCTACTTCCTTGCAAGGAAGTGTCGCATTTACATTCATTTGAAGTGTAGACGAGGAATACATAACACTTCGCAAATCATATTATATCTTACCATGAAACATAGAAATGAGATGCGATATCGCGTTTTAAGAAGCATTGGAACTCTAATGCTACGATAGGTAGACATCTGCAATCGCTATTTCCTTGCAAGGAAGTGTCGCATTTACATTCATTTGAAGTGTAGACGAGGAATACATATCACTTCGCAAATCATATTATATCTTACTATGAAACATAGAAATGAGATGCGATATCGCATTTTAAGAAGCATTAGAACTCTATTGCTACGATACGTAGACATCTGCAAACGTTATTTCCTTGCAAGGAAGTGTCGCATTTACATTCATTTGAATCGTAGACGAGGAATGCATTACACTTCGCAATGAATATTATATCTTATCAGGAAACATAGATATGAGATGCAATATCTCGTTTTAAGAAGCATTTGAACTTTATTGCTTCGATACGTAGACATCTGCAAACGCTATTTCCTAGCAAGGAAGTGTCGCATTTACATTCATTTGAAGTGTAGGCGAGGAATACATAACACTTCGCAATGAATATTACATCTTATCATGAAATATAGAATTGAGATGCGATATCTTGTTTTAAGAAGCATTTGACCTCTATTGCTTCGATACGTAGACATCTGCAAACGCTATTTCCTAGCAAGGAAGTGTCGCATTTACATCCATTTCAATCGTAGACGAGGAATGCATAACACTTCGCAATACATATTATATCTTACCATGAAACATAGAAATGAGATGCGATGTCGCGTTTTAAGAAGCATTAGAACTCTACTGCTACGATACCTAGACATCTGCAGACGCTATTTCCTAGCAAGGAAGTGTCGCATTTACATTCGTTTGAAATGTAGACGAGGAATACATGATACTTCGCAAATCATATTATATCATACCATGGAACATAGAAATGAGATGCGATATCGCGTTTTAAGAAGCATTAGAACTCTATTGCTACGATACCTAGACATCTGCAGATGCTATTTCCTAGCAAGGAAGTGTCGCATTTACATTCATTTGAAGTGTAGACGAGGAATACATGATACTTCGCAAATCATATTATATCTTACCATGAAACATAGAAATGAGATGCGATATCGCGTTTTAAGAAGCATTAGAACACTATTGCTACGATATGTAGACATTTGCAAACGCTATTTCCTAGCAAAGAAGTCTCGCATTTACATTCATTTGAAGTGTAGGCGAGGAATACATAACACTTCGCAAATAATATTACATCTTACCATGAAACATAGAAATAAGATGCGATATCGCGTTTTAAGAAGCATTAGAACTCTATTGCTACGATACCTAGACATCTGCAGACGCTATTTCCTTGCAAGGTAGTGTCGCATTTACATTCATTTGAAGTGTAAACGAGGAATACATGATACTTTGCAAATCATATTATATCTTACCATGAAACATAGAAATGAGATGCGATATCGTGTTTTAAGAAGCATTAGAACACTATTGCTACGATAGGTAGTCATCTGCAGACGCTATTTCCTAGCAAGGAAGTGTCGCATTTACATTCATTTGAAGTGTATACGAGGAATGCATAACACTTCGCAAATCATATTACATCTTACCATGAAACATAGAAATGAGATGCGATATCGCGTTTTAAGTAGCATTAGAACACTATTGTTACGATACCTAGACAACAGCAGACGCTATTTCCTTGGAAGGAAGTGTCGCATTTACATTCATTTGAAGTGTAGGCGAGGAATACATAACACTTCGCAATGAATATTACATCTTATCATGACATATAGAATTGAGATGCGATATCTTGTTCTAAGAAGCATTTGACCTCTATTGCTTCGATACGTAGACATCTGCAAACGCTATTTCCTAGCAAAGAAGTCTCGCATTTACATTCATTTGAAGTATAGGCGAGGAATACATAACACTTCGCAAATAATATTACATCTTACCATGAAACATAGAAATAAGATGCGATATCGCGTTTTAAGAAGCATTAGAACTCTATTGCTACGATACCTATACATCTGCAGACGCTATTTCCTTGCAAGGTAGTGTCGCATTTACATTCATTTGAAGTGTAAACGAGGAATACATGATACTTTGCAAATCATATTATATCTTACCATGAAACATAGAAATGAGATGCGATATCGTGTTTTAAGAAGCATTAGAACACTATTGCTACGATAGGTAGTCATCTGCAGACGCTATTTCCTAGCAAGGAAGTGTCGCATTCACATTCATTTGAAGTGTAGACGAGGAATACATAACACTTCGCAAATCATATTACATCTTACCATGAAACATAGAAATGAGATGCGATATCGCGTTTTAAGAAGCATTAGAACTCTATTGCTACGATACCTAGACATCTGCAGACGCTATTTCCTGGCAAGGAAGTGTCGCATTTACATTCATTTGAAGTGTAGACGAGGAATACATGACACTTCGCAAATCATATTATATCTTACCATGAAACATAGAAATGAGATGCGATATCGCGTTTATGAAGCATTAGAACACTATTGTTACGATACCTAGACAACTGCAGACGCTATTTCCTTGCAAGGAAGTGTCGCATTTACATTCATTTGAAGTGTAGGCGAGGAATACATGACACTTCGCAATGAATATTACATCTTATCATGAAACATAGAATTGAGATGCGATATCTTGTTTTAAGAAGCATTTGAAATCTATTGCTTCGATACGTAGACATCTGCAAACGCTATTTCCTAGCAAGGAAGTGTCGCATTTACATCCATTTGAATCGTAGACGAGGAATGCATAACACTTCGCAAATCATATTACATCTTACCATGAAACATAGAAATGAGATGCAATATCTCGTTTTAAGAAGCATTTGAACTTTATTGCTTCGATACGTAGACATCTGCAAACGCTATTTCCTAGCAAGGAAGTGTCGCATTTACATTCATTTGAAGTGTAGGCGAGGAATACATAACACTTCGCAATGAATATTACATCTTATCATGAAATATAGAATTGAGATGCGATATCTTGTTTTAAGAAGCATTTGACCTCTATTGCTTCGATACGTAGACATCTGCAAACGCTATTTCCTAGCAAGGAAGTGTCGCATTTACATCGATTTCAATCGTAGACGAGGAATGCATAACACTTCGCAATACATATTATATCTTACCATGAAACATAGAAATGAGATGCGATATCGCGTTTTAAGAAGCATTAGAACTCTACTGCTACGATACCTAGACATCTGCAGACGCTATTTCCTAGCAAGGAAGTGTCGCATTTACATTCGTTTGAAATGTAGACGAGGAATACATGATACTTCGCAAATCATATTATATCATACCATGAAACATAGAAATGAGATGCGATATCGCGTTTTAAGAAGCATTAGAACTCTATTGCTACGATACCTAGATATCTGCAGATGCTATTTCCTAGCAAGGAAGTGTCGCATTTACATTCATTTGAAGTGTAGACGAGGAATACATGATACTTCGCAAATCATATTATATCTTACCATGAAACATAGAAATGCGATGCGATATCGCGTTTTAAGAAGCATTAGAACACTATTGCTACGATAGGTAGACATTTGCAAACGCTATTTCCTAGCAAAGAAGTCTCGCATTTACATTCATTTGAAGTGTAGGCGAGGAATACATAACACTTCGCAAATAATATTACATCTTACCATGAAACATAGAAATAAGATGCGATATCGCGTTTTAAGAAGCATTAGAACTCTATTGCTACGATACCTAGACATCTACAGACGCTATTTCCTTGCAAGGTAGTGTCGCATTTACATTCATTTGAAGTGTAAACGAGGAATACATGATACTTTGCAAATCATATTATATCTTACCATGAAACATAGAAATGAGATGCGATATCGTGTTTTAAGAAGCATTAGAACACTATTGCTACGATAGGTAGTCATCTACAGACGCTATTTCCTAGCAAGGAAGTGTCGCATTTACATTCATTTGAAGTGTATACGAGGAATGCATAACACTTCGCAAATCATATTACATCTTACCATGAAACATAGAAATGAGATGCGATATCGCGTTTTAAGAAGCATTAGAACACTATTGTTACGATACCTAGACAACTGCAGACGCTATTTCCTTGGAAGGAAGTGTCGCATTTACATTCATTTGAAGTGTAGACGAGGAATACACAACACTACGCAAATCATATTATATCTTACCATGAAACATAGAAATGAGATGCGATGTCTCGTTTTAAGAAGCATTAGAAATCTATTGCTACGATACGTAGACATCTGCAAACGCCATTTCCTAGCGAGGAAGTGTCGCATCCACATTCATTTGAAGTGTAGGCGAGGAATACATAACACTTCGCAATGAATATTACATCCTATCATGAAACATAGAATTAAGATGCGATATCTTGTTTTAGGAAGCATTTGAACTCTATTGCTTCGATACGTGGACATCTGCAAACGCTATTTCCTTGCAAGGAAGAGTCGCATTTACATTCGTTTGAAGTGTAGACGAGGAATACATGATACTTCGCAAGTCATATTATATCTTACCATGAAACATAGAGATGAGATGCGATATCGAGTTTTAAGAAGCATTTGAACACTATTGCTTCGATACGTAGACATCTGCAAACGCTATTTCCTTGCAAGGAAGTGTCGCATTTACATTCATTTGTAGTGTAGACGAGGAATACATGAAACTTCGCAAATCATATTATATCTTACCATGAAACATAGAAATGAGATTCGATATGGCGCTTTAAGTAGCATTAGAAAGCTATTGCTACGATTCGTAGACATCTGCAAACGCTATTTCCTTGCAAGGAAGTGTCGCATTTACATTCATTTGTAGTGTAGACTAGGAATACATGACACGTCGCAAATCATATTATATCTTACCATGAAACATAGAAATGGGATTCGATATCGCGTTTTGAGTAGCATTAGAAAGCTGTTGCTACGATACGTAGACATCTGCAAACGCTATTTCCTTGCAAGGAAGTGCGCATTTACATTTAGTTGATGTGTAGACGAGGAATACATAACACTTCGCAAATCATATTATATCTTACCATGAAACATAGAAATGAGATGCGATGTCGCGTTTTAAGAAGCATTAGAACACCATTGCTACGATACGTAGACATCTGCAAACGCTATTTCCTTGCAAGGAAGTGTCGCATTTACATTCATTTGAAGTGTAGACGAGGAATACACAATACTTCGCAAATCATGTTACATCTTACCATGAAACATAGAAATGAGATGCGATATCGCGTTTTAGAAAGCATTTGAACACTATTGCTTCGATACGTAGACATCTGCAAACGCTATTTCCTAGCAAGGAAGTGTCGCATTTACATTCATTTGAAGTGTAGACGAGGAATACATCACACTTCGCAAATCATATTATATCTTACCATGAAACATAGAAATGAGATGCGATATCGCGTTTTAGGAAGCATTAGAACTCTATTGCTACGATACGTTGACATCTGCAAACGCTATTTCCTTGCAAGGAAGTGTCGCATTTACATCCATTTGAATCGTAGACGAGGAATGCATAACACTTCGCAATGAATATTATAGCTTATCATGAAACATAGATATGAGATGCAATATCTCGTTTTAGGAAGCATTTGAACTCTATTGCTTCGATACGTAGACATCTGCAAACGCTATTTCCTAGCGAGGAAGTATCGCATTCACATTCATTTGAAGTGTAGACGAGGAATACATAACACTTCGCAAATCATGTTATATCTTACCATGAAACATAGAAATGAGATGCGATATCGCGTTTTAAGAAGCATTAGAACTCTATTGCTTCGATACGTAGACATCTTCAAACGCTATTTCCTAGCAAGGAAGTGTCGCATTTACATCCATTTGAATCGTAGACGAGGAATGCATAACACTTCGCAATGAATATTATATCTTATCATGAAACATAGATATGAGATGCGATATCGCGTTTTAAGAATCATATGAACTCTATTGCTACGATACGTAGACATCTGCAGACGCTATTTCCTAACCAGGAAGTGTCGCATTTACATTCATTTGAAGTGTAGACGAGGAATACACTACACTTCGCAAATCATATTATATCTTACCATGAAACATAGGAATGAGATGCGATATCTCGTTTTAAGAAGCATTAGAAATCTATTGCTACGATACGTAGACATCTGCAAACGCAATTTCCTAGCGAGGAAGTGTCGCATTCACATTCATTTGAAGTGTAGACGAGGAATACACAATACTTCGCAAATCATATTATATCTTACCATGAATCATAGAAATGAGATGCGATATCGCGTTTTAAGAATCATAAGAACTCTATAGCTACGATACGTAGACATCTGCAAACGCTATTTCCTTGCAAGGAAGTGTCGCATTTACATTCATTTGAAGTGTAGACGAGGAATACACAATACTTCGCAAATCATGTTACATCTTACCATGAAACATAGAAATGAGATGCGATATCGCGTTTTAGAAAGCATTTGAACACTATTGCTTCGATACGTAGACATCTGCAAACGCTATTTCCTAGCAAGGAAGTGTCGCATTTACATTCATTTGAAGTGTAGACGAGGAATACATCACACTTCGCAAATCATATTATATCTCACCATGAAGCATAGAAATGAGATGCGATATCGCGTTTTAAGAAGCATTAGAACTCTATTGCTACGATACCTAGACATCTGCAGATCCTATTTCCCAGCAAGGAAGTGTCGCATTCACATTCATTTGAAGTGTAGACAAGGAATACATAACACTTCGCAAATCATGGTATATCTTACCATGAAACATAGAATTGAGATGCGATATCGCGTTTTAAGAACATATGAACTCTATTGCTACGAGACGTAGACATCTGCAATCGCTATTTCCTTGCAAGGAAGTGTCGCATTTACATTCATGTGAAGTGCAGACGAGGAATACATCACACTTCGCAAATCATATTATATCTTACCATGAAACATAGAAATGAGATGCGATATCGCGTTTTAAGAAGCATTAGAACTCTATTGCTAGGATACGTTGACATCTGCAGATCCTATTTCCCAGCAAGGAAGTGTCGCATTCACATTCATTTGAAGTGTGGACGAGGAATACATAACACTTCGCAAATCGTATTATATCTTACCATGAAACATAGAATTGAGATGCGATATCGCGTTTTAAGAACATATGAACTCTATTGCTACGAGACGTAGACATCTGCAATCGCTATTTCCTTGCAAGGAAGTGTCGCATTTACATTCATTTGAAGTGCAGACGAGGAATACATCACACTTCGCAAATCATATTATATCTTACCATGAAACATAGAAATGAGATGCGATATCGCGTTTTAGGAAGCATTAGAACTCTATTGCTACGATACGTTGACATCTGGAAACGCTATTTCCTTGCAAGGAAGTGTCGCATTTACATCCATTTGAATCGTAGACGAGGAATGCATAACACTTCGCAATGAATATTATAGCTTATCATGAAACATAGATATGAGATGCAATATCTCGTTTTAGGAAGCATTTGAACTCTATTGCTTCGATACGTAGACATCTGCAAACGCTATTTCCTAGCGAGGAAGTATCGCATTCACATTCATTTGAAGTGTAGACGAGGAATACATAACACTTCGCAAATCATGTTATATCTTACCATGAAACATAGAAATGAGATGCGATATCGCGTTCTAAGAATCATTTGAACTCTATTGCTTCGATACGTGGACATCTGCAAACGCTATTTCCTTGCAAGGAAGTGTCGCATTTACATTCATTTGAAGTGTAGACGAGGAATACATAACACTTCGAAAATTATATTATATCTTACCATGAAACATAGAAATGAGATGCGATATCGCGTTTTAAGAAGCATTAGAACTCTATTGCTACGATACCTAGACATCTGCAGACGCTATTTCCTAGCAAGGAAGTGTCGCATTTACATTCGTTTGAAATGTAGACGAGGAATACATGATACTTCGCAAATAATATTACATCTTACCATGAAACATAGAAATAAGAAGCGATATCGCGTTTTAAGAAGCATTAGAACTCTATTGCTACGATACCTAGACATCTGCAGACGCTATTTCCTAGCAAGGAAGTGTCGCTTTTACATTCATTTGAAGTGTAGACGAGGAATACATGATACTTCGCAAATCATATTATATCATACCATGAGACATGGAAATGAGATGCGATATCGCGTTTTAAGAAGCATTAGAACTCTATTGCTACGATACCTAGACATCTGCAGATGCTATTTCCTAGCAAGGAAGTGTCGCATTTACATTCATTTGAAGTGTAGACGAGGAATACATGATACTTCGCAAATCATATCATATCTTACCATGAAACATAGAAATGTGATGCGATATCGCGTTTTAAGAAGCATTAGAACACTATTGCTACGATAGGTAGACATTTGCAAACGCTATTTCCTAGCAAAGAAGTCTCGCATTTACATTCATTTGAAGTATAGGCGAGGAATACATAACACTTCGCAAATAATATTACATCTTACCATGAAACATAGAAACGAGATGCGATATCGCGTTTTAAGTAGCATTAGAACTCTATTGCTACGATACCTAGACATCTGCAGACGCTATTTCCTAGCAAGGAAGTGTCGCATTTACATTCATTTGAAGTGTAGACGAGGAATACATGATACTTCGCAAATCATATTATATCTTACCATGAAACATAGAAATGAGATGGGATATCGCGTTTTAAGAAGCATTAGAACACTATTGCTACGATAGGTAGATATTTGCAAACGCTATTTCCTAGGAAAGAAGTCCCGCATTTACATTCATTTGAAGTATAGGCGAGGAATACATAACACTTCGCAAATAATATTACATCTTACCATGAAACATAGAAATGAGATGCGATATCGCGTTTTAAGAAGCATTAGAACTCTATTGCTACGATACGTAGACTTCTGCAAACGCTATTTCCTTGCAAGGAAGTGTCGCATTTACATTCATTTGAAGTGTGGACGAGGAATACATAACACTTCGCAAATCGTATTATATCTTACCATGAAACATAGAATTGAGATGCGATATCGCGTTTTAAGAACATATGAACTCTATTGCTACGAGACGTAGACATCTGCAATCGCTATTTCCTTGCAAGGAAGTGTCGCATTTACATTCATTTGAAGTGCAGACGAGGAATACATCACACTTCGCAAATCATATTATATCTTACCATGAAACATAGAAATGAGATGCGATATCGCGTTTTAGGAAGCATTAGAACTCTATTGCTACGATACGTTGACATCTGCAAACGCTATTTCCTTGCAAGGAAGTGTCGCATTTACATCCATTTGAATCGTAGACGAGGAATGCATAACACTTCGCAATGAATATTATAGCTTATCATGAAACATAGATATGAGATGCAATATCTCGTTTTAGGAAGCATTTGAACTCTATTGCTTCGATACGTAGACATCTGCAAACGTTATTTCCTAGCGAGGAAGTATCGCATTCACATTCATTTGAAGTGTAGACGAGGAATACATAACACTTCGCAAATCATGTTATATCTTACCATGAAACATAGAAATGAGATGCGATATCGCGTTTTAAGAATCATTTGAACTCTATTGCTTCGATACGTGGACACCTGCAAACGCTATTTCCTTGCAAGGAAGTGTCGCATTTACATTCATTTGAAGTGTAGACGAGGAGTACATAACACTTCGCAAATTATATTATATCTTACCATGAAACATAGAAATGAGATGCGATATCGCGTTTTAAGAAGCATTAGAACTCTATTGCTACGATACCTAGACATCTGCAGACGCTATTTCCTAGCAAGGAAGTGTCGCATTTACATTCGTTTGAAATGTAGACGAGGAATACATGATACTTCGCAAATAATATTACATCTTACCATGAAACATAGAAATAAGATGCGATATCGCGTTTTAAGAAGCATTAGAACTCTATTGCTACGATACCTAGACATCTGCAGACGCTATTTCCTAGCAAGGAAGTGTCGCATTTACATTCATTTTAAGTGTAGACGAGGAATACATGATACTTCGCAAATCATATTATATCATACCATGAAACAAGGAAATGAGATGCGATATCGCGTTTTAAGAAGCATTAGAACTCTATTGCTACGATACCTAGACATCTGCAGATGCTATTTCCTAGCAAGGAAGTGTCGCATTTACATTCATTTGAAGTGTAGACGAGGAATACATGATACTTCGCAAATCATATTATATCTTACCATGAAACATAGAAATGAGATGCGATATCGCGTTTTAAGAAGCATTAGAACACTATTTTTACGATACCTAGACAACTGCAGACGCTATTTCCTTGGAAGGAAGTGTCGCATTTACATTCATTTGAAGTGTAGACGAGGAATACACAACACTACGCAAATCATATTATATCTTACCATGAAACATAGAAATGAGATGCGATGTCTCGTTTTAAGAAGCATTAGAAATCTATTGCTACGATACGTAGACATCTGCAAACGCCATTTCCTAGCGAGGAAGTGTCGCATCCACATTCATTTGAAGTGTAGGCGAGGAATACATAACACTTCGCAATGAATATTACATCCTATCATGAAACATAGAATTAAGATGCGATATCTTGTTTTAGGAAGCATTTGAACTCTATTGCTTCGATACGTGGACATCTGCAAACGCTATTTCCTTGCAAGGAAGAGTCGCATTTACATTCGTTTGAAGTGTAGACGAGGAATACATGATACTTCGCAAGTCATATTATATCTTACCATGAAACATAGAGATGAGATGCGATATCGAGTTTTAAGAAGCATTTGAACACTATTGCTTCGATACGTAGACATCTGCAAACGCTATTTCCTTGCAAGGAAGTGTCGCATTTACATTCATTTGTAGTGTAGACGAGGAATACATGAAACTTCGCAAATCATATTATATCTTACCATGAAACATAGAAATGAGATTCGATATGGCGCTTTAAGTAGCATTAGAAAGCTATTGCTACGATTCGTAGACATCTGCAAACGCTATTTCCTTGCAAGGAAGTGTCGCATTTACATTCATTTGTAGTGTAGACTAGGAATACATGACACGTCGCAAATCATATTATATCTTACCATGAAACATAGAAATGGGATTCGATATCGCGTTTTGAGTAGCATTAGAAAGCTGTTGCTACGATACGTAGACATCTGCAAACGCTATTTCCTTGCAAGGAAGTGCGCATTTACATTTAGTTGATGTGTAGACGAGGAATACATAACACTTCGCAAATCATATTATATCTTACCATGAAACATAGAAATGAGATGCGATGTCGCGTTTTAAGAAGCATTAGAACACCATTGCTACGATACGTAGACATCTGCAAACGCTATTTCCTTGCAAGGAAGTGTCGCATTTACATTCATTTGAAGTGTAGACGAGGAATACACAATACTTCGCAAATCATGTTACATCTTACCATGAAACATAGAAATGAGATGCGATATCGCGTTTTAGAAAGCATTTGAACACTATTGCTTCGATACGTAGACATCTGCAAACGCTATTTCCTAGCAAGGAAGTGTCGCATTTACATTCATTTGAAGTGTAGACGAGGAATACATCACACTTCGCAAATCATATTATATCTTACCATGAAACATAGAAATGAGATGCGATATCGCGTTTTAGGAAGCATTAGAACTCTATTGCTACGATACGTTGACATCTGCAAACGCTATTTCCTTGCAAGGAAGTGTCGCATTTACATCCATTTGAATCGTAGACGAGGAATGCATAACACTTCGCAATGAATATTATAGCTTATCATGAAACATAGATATGAGATGCAATATCTCGTTTTAGGAAGCATTTGAACTCTATTGCTTCGATACGTAGACATCTGCAAACGCTATTTCCTAGCGAGGAAGTATCGCATTCACATTCATTTGAAGTGTAGACGAGGAATACATAACACTTCGCAAATCATGTTATATCTTACCATGAAACATAGAAATGAGATGCGATATCGCGTTTTAAGAAGCATTAGAACTCTATTGCTTCGATACGTAGACATCTTCAAACGCTATTTCCTAGCAAGGAAGTGTCGCATTTACATCCATTTGAATCGTAGACGAGGAATGCATAACACTTCGCAATGAATATTATATCTTATCATGAAACATAGATATGAGATGCGATATCGCGTTTTAAGAATCATATGAACTCTATTGCTACGATACGTAGACATCTGCAGACGCTATTTCCTAACCAGGAAGTGTCGCATTTACATTCATTTGAAGTGTAGACGAGGAATACACTACACTTCGCAAATCATATTATATCTTACCATGAAACATAGGAATGAGATGCGATATCTCGTTTTAAGAAGCATTAGAAATCTATTGCTACGATACGTAGACATCTGCAAACGCAATTTCCTAGCGAGGAAGTGTC
The DNA here is from genome assembly GCF_050948175.1 of Xylocopa sonorina. Lineage (NCBI taxonomy): Eukaryota > Metazoa > Arthropoda > Insecta > Hymenoptera > Apidae > Xylocopa > Xylocopa sonorina. The sequence continues at coordinate 21,508 of NW_027490458.1, forward strand.
GCATTCACATTCATTTGAAGTGTAGACGAGGAATACACAATACTTCGCAAATCATATTATATCTTACCATGAATCATAGAAATGAGATGCGATATCGCGTTTTAAGAATCATAAGAACTCTATAGCTACGATACGTAGACATCTGCAAACGCTATTTCCTTGCAAGGAAGTGTCGCATTTACATTCATTTGAAGTGTAGACGAGGAATACACAATACTTCGCAAATCATATTATATCTCACCATGAAGCATAGAAATGAGATGCGATATCGCGTTTTAAGAAGCATTAGAACTCTATTGCTACGATACCTAGACATCTGCAGATCCTATTTCCCAGCAAGGAAGTGTCGCATTCACATTCATTTGAAGTGTAGACAAGGAATACATAACACTTCGCAAATCATGGTATATCTTACCATGAAACATAGAATTGAGATGCGATATCGCGTTTTAAGAACATATGAACTCTATTGCTACGAGACGTAGACATCTGCAATCGCTATTTCCTTGCAAGGAAGTGTCGCATTTACATTCATGTGAAGTGCAGACGAGGAATACATCACACTTCGCAAATCATATTATATCTTACCATGAAACATAGAAATGAGATGCGATATCGCGTTTTAAGAAGCATTAGAACTCTATTGCTAGGATACGTTGACATCTGCAGATCCTATTTCCCAGCAAGGAAGTGTCGCATTCACATTCATTTGAAGTGTGGACGAGGAATACATAACACTTCGCAAATCGTATTATATCTTACCATGAAACATAGAATTGAGATGCGATATCGCGTTTTAAGAACATATGAACTCTATTGCTACGAGACGTAGGCATCTGCAATCGCTATTTCCTTGCAAGGAAGTGTCGCATTTACATTCATTTGAAGTGCAGACGAGGAATACATCACACTTCGCAAATCATATTATATCTTACCATGAAACATAGAAATGAGATGCGATATCGCGTTTTAGGAAGCATTAGAACTCTATTGCTACGATACGTTGACATCTGCAAACGCTATTTCCTTGCAAGGAAGTGTCGCATTTACATCCATTTGAATCGTAGACGAGGAATGCATAACACTTCGCAATGAATATTATAGCTTATCATGAAACATAGATATGAGATGCAATATCTCGTTTTAGGAAGCATTTGAACTCTATTGCTTCGATACGTAGACATCTGCAAACGCTATTTCCTAGCGAGGAAGTATCGCATTCACATTCATTTGAAGTGTAGACGAGGAATACATAACACTTCGCAAATCATGTTATATCTTACCATGAAACATAGAAATGAGATGCGATATCGCGTTCTAAGAATCATTTGAACTCTATTGCTTCGATACGTGGACATCTGCAAACGCTATTTCCTTGCAAGGAAGTGTCGCATTTACATTCATTTGAAGTGTAGACGAGGAATACATAACACTTCGCAAATTATATTATATCTTACCATGAAACATAGAAATGAGATGCGATATCGCGTTTTAAGAAGCATTAGAACTCTATTGCTACGATACCTAGACATCTGCAGACGCTATTTCCTAGCAAGGAAGTGTCGCATTTACATTCGTTTGAAATGTAGACGAGGAATACATGATACTTCGCAAATAATATTACATCTTACCATGAAACATAGAAATAAGAAGCGATATCGCGTTTTAAGAAGCATTAGAACTCTATTGCTACGATACCTAGACATCTGCAGACGCTATTTCCTAGCAAGGAAGTGTCGCTTTTACATTCATTTGAAGTGTAGACGAGGAATACATGATACTTCGCAAATCATATTATATCATACCATGAGACATGGAAATGAGATGCGATATCGCGTTTTAAGAAGCATTAGAACTCTATTGCTACGATACCTAGACATCTGCAGATGCTATTTCCTAGCAAGGAAGTGTCGCATTTACATTCATTTGAAGTGTAGACGAGGAATACATGATACTTCGCAAATCATATCATATCTTACCATGAAACATAGAAATGTGATGCGATATCGCGTTTTAAGAAGCATTAGAACACTATTGCTACGATAGGTAGACATTTGCAAACGCTATTTCCTAGCAAAGAAGTCTCGCATTTACATTCATTTGAAGTATAGGCGAGGAATACATAACACTTCGCAAATAATATTACATCTTACCATGAAACATAGAAACGAGATGCGATATCGCGTTTTAAGTAGCATTAGAACTCTATTGCTACGATACCTAGACATCTGCAGACGCTATTTCCTAGCAAGGAAGTGTCGCATTTACATTCATTTGAAGTGTAGACGAGGAATACATGATACTTCGCAAATCATATTATATCTTACCATGAAACATAGAAATGAGATGGGATATCGCGTTTTAAGAAGCATTAGAACACTATTGCTACGATAGGTAGATATTTGCAAACGCTATTTCCTAGGAAAGAAGTCCCGCATTTACATTCATTTGAAGTATAGGCGAGGAATACATAACACTTCGCAAATAATATTACATCTTACCATGAAACATAGAAATGAGATGCGATATCGCGTTTTAAGAAGCATTAGAACTCTATTGCTACGATACGTAGACTTCTGCAAACGCTATTTCCTTGCAAGGAAGTGTCGCATTTACATTCATTTGAAGTGTGGACGAGGAATACATAACACTTCGCAAATCGTATTATATCTTACCATGAAACATAGAATTGAGATGCGATATCGCGTTTTAAGAACATATGAACTCTATTGCTACGAGACGTAGACATCTGCAATCGCTATTTCCTTGCAAGGAAGTGTCGCATTTACATTCATTTGAAGTGCAGACGAGGAATACATCACACTTCGCAAATCATATTATATCTTACCATGAAACATAGAAATGAGATGCGATATCGCGTTTTAGGAAGCATTAGAACTCTATTGCTACGATACGTTGACATCTGCAAACGCTATTTCCTTGCAAGGAAGTGTCGCATTTACATCCATTTGAATCGTAGACGAGGAATGCATAACACTTCGCAATGAATATTATAGCTTATCATGAAACATAGATATGAGATGCAATATCTCGTTTTAGGAAGTGTCACGTCGCGGTCTAGGAAAATTTCCGATATAACTCGCGGATGACACGCAGCCAAGTCACGGAATATAGTCGCTAAATCGCGACGGATGAGGGTTCCGTTGATGGGACGCGAACACTGTTATCACTCGCGGACGCGGTAAATATCAAAGATTCTTACCTTTGCGGCCACTCGTTACTGCAGTTGTTTCAATAATTTTGTTGCAGGTACCGCTGTCGTCTCGGATCGCCTTCCGGGATAGTCGCTGCGTACGGGCTGCGTCGAGGTATCGTCAGCTGGATGAGCTTCCAACGGCTCGGGCTGTAGGGCGGTAACCCCGTGTGCGGATGTGCTCGTCTCGTACGCTCAGGTGCAGCTTGTTGCAGGTAAGATGCTGCTGGATGCTGCGGGAGGCGCTGGAGGGTGTACGGCGGTACGCCGGACGTCACACCTCCCCCCTCAAAAAAGGAATCTTGGCGGTGCCAAGATCTCCTGACTGGCGGATGTGAGCTTGGATGTGGCTCCATAGTTTTTGCACTGCCGGTTGGCTGCCTTGTTTCTGCCGATTCCCTGCTGTCGAATCCATAGCTGGCTCGTTTCACCTCTGCGGAGTGACCTTCGTCGCTGGTGACGGAAGTTTCGGTGCTGGATACCCTTGCTTCGGCACTATCGTCACTAACACTATTACCACTGGCACTGATACTAAGGTTTCTCGCGTTCGAGTCGCTCTGAGTTTGTTCATTCTCAGTCTTTTGCTGTTTGACACTACTCATACGTTTACATGGTTTTAATTTATTCGCATGGACAATCTTATATTTACTCTTAATAGCTAGTTTTACGTTATTATTGCTCAGAATTTCAAGTATTCTATATGGGCCTACATATTGGGATTGAAATTTATGCTTGTGAGGCTCTCTAAGTAAAAATACCCACTGACCGACTTTGAAATTCTGAACATTTTGCTTCTTATCATAGTAATATTTCGCGCGACGCTTCGCTTTGTCTAGATTCTCTCTCGCTATTTTCTGGGAAGTCGTAATTTTATCGTTTAAGTTTACTAAATAGTCCGAGTAAGTTTCGTTCTCTGTGCTATCCTGGAATGGTGTGTCTGATGGGGTTCTCGCAATACGACCGAAAACGAGTTCGTGGGGTGTATAGAGGGTACCTTCGTGTACGCTTGTATTGTAGGAGAACATGGCATACGGGAGCCATCTCTCCCAATCGCCACTGGTGTCGATGTAATGTTTTAAGTATTCCGCCAGGACGTGGTGTGATCTTTCCACCGATCCGTTCGTTTGTGGGTGGAAAGCTGTGGATTTGTATTGCTTTATTCGAAATTTTATCGCGATGGCTTTAATTAGACTATTTATAAAGTTGGAGCCCTGGTCGGTAAGAATTCCTTTTGGACATCCAAATCTGCAGATAAAGCCGGTAATGAGGGCATCTGCTATGTCGACGGCGGTAGTTTGTTTTAACGGGATAGCAATGGAGTATTTTGTTAGGAGGTCCTGGATCGTGAGAATGTTAGTGTATCCCTCGGGCGTTACTGGAAGTGGCCCCATGACATCCATAGATATCTTATCGAACGCGCAACCCGGTGTATCCGTTAAAGTTAAGGGCTGTCTCGTTTTTACGCGAACTAACTTCTCTAGTTGACAACTCCGACATTTGTTAATATAATTCTGAATTTCGTCCTTCATATTGGGCCAGTAATATCTTTCTCTGATACGGGAGTATGTCTTATTAACTCCTTTGTGACCACCTACCGGTGAGTCGTGATTTTCGCGAATAATTTTCTCTCTACTTTGTTCCGCGGGGATATGAATGAGGCCTTGACAGATTGTGATTTGAAGTGTGGTCTCGTAAAATAGGTCTTGCAATGCTGTTCGGAGTTGAAACCACGTAACTGAGTCTAACGCGGTCTGCGCGATGCTAAAAGTTGTTAATTGCAGTTCCAAGATTACATCGTACAACGAACGGAGAGATTCTATTACTACTTGGTAGTCTATTGGACGTTTCTCGTGCTCTATTACGGGTAATTGAATTTGATAGAAGTTGTCTATTTTGGTTACTTTGGCCTTTGTCAGATTAATGTTTGATTCGTGTGTAAAAAATTTTCCAGATTTTTCTATTTGATTAGCGCCGGCGTCGTAGGGGCGTCCGGAAGTTGTTATGAATATAACGTGATTGTCGCGCCTAGTGGCGATGGTATCTCTCGTGTACTTAAAAAGCGGTTCGTACCGAACGTGCTCGGTCGGTAAAGGGGCTGATGCGGTATGGTTATTATCTGAAATCGGTGAGGGTGGAGGAGGAGGAGGTATTGCGGATTTCTTTGAATGATGAGGTTTTGGATTCGGATCGAATATATTTTCGTCCGATGAGGATGATTGCATGAGAGGACAGACTTTGACGGGATTACGGGATAAGGCGTCTGCGTTCAAATTCGTCTTACCGGTCTTATAAACCATCTCGTAATCATACTCCGCGAGCTTTAGCCTCCACCTCACAAGACGGCTGGATGGATCCTTGACGGAGTTCATCCACACCAGTGGACGATGGTCGGTTACCAATTTAAATTGATTTCCGTAAACATACGGTCTGAACTGGTGTACCGCATAAACGATCGCGAGGCACTCTTTTTCTATTGTCGAGTAGTTTTTCTCGGCGGAGTTTAGGAGTCGCGATGTATACGCGATCGGAAGGTCGCGGCCTATCGGGCCTTGGCTCAAAACTGCGCCGATTGCATCCGCTGATGCATCGGTAGTGATTACAAAAGGTAATTTAAAATTTGGAAATTGTAGAATTGGCGCTTCGCATAATGCATCTCGTAAATAAACGAACGCGTTTTGTTGCTCGTTTCGCCATACGAACGGGATATCCTTTTTTAATAAATTTGTTAGCGGCTTTGCGATATTGGAAAAATTTTCTATAAAGCGTCTGTAGTAACCCGCGAGTCCCAGAAATTGTTTTACTTGTTTGGGGTTCGTAGGACGCGGAAAGTTTCGGACGGCGCTTATTTTCGAAGGGTCGGGTTTCACGCCACTTTCACTAATGACGTGCCCGAGATAACTAACCTCGCGGCGGAGGAACTCGCACTTATCGGGTTGAAGTGCCAAGTTCGCTTCTCGGAGTCTGTTTGTTAGTTTTATATACTTGGCCGCATGCTCTTGGAGCGAGCTCGCGTAAACGACTATGTCGTCTAGGTATACGAATAGTTCGTTTCCCTGTAATCCCGCAAGCACGCTGTCCATTAAGCGTTGAAATGTGGCGGGCGCGTTTTTGAGCCCGAATGGCATCCTCGTAAATTCGAAATGCCCATGTGGCGTTGAAAACGCGGTTTTATGGGCGTCAGCGGGTTCCATCGGTATCTGGTGAAACCCGCTGGCTAAATCGAAGGTACTGAAATACTTGGCACTGCCAAGCTGGTCAAGTATTTCAGTTATACAAGGCAAAGGATATGCGTCGGCGATCGACTTCTCGTTTAACGCGCGATAATCGATGACGACTCGCCAGCGCTTTTTCCCTTGCGAATCCGCTTTCTTTGGGACGACCCAAAGAGGGGAGTTATACGGTGATTTGGAATCGCGAATGATGCCGTTACGTAACAGGGTCTCGACTTGCGTTCGAATTTCCTCTTTGTGTGCGGGCGGAAAGCGATACTGCTTAACATTGATTGGTCTGTCGTCGACCGTGGGAATTTTATGAGTCGTCGCAGTGGTGTGGCCCAAAACATCGCCCTCGATGTAGAATAAATCCTGGCTTTTGGTTATTAAATCGATTACATGGCGCTTTTCTTCGTCGTTCAGATGCTCGAGTCGCAAGAGGTTGATTACCTGCTCTAGGCGGGATTTCGATGCGGTTGCGGAGGGTCGAGTCGGTGCGACTTTTGCGGTCGATTTGGTTACCTGCGCGTAGGTTAATTGTCTCTGGGCGCAAAGAGGAGATTCGAGCTCGAAACACGGCGTAGTACGCGGAGCTGTATTATTTGACTTTCCCTTTTGGGATTTGCCGGACGAATCGGCGACACTTGATTTCGACCTATCGTTCGATTCGGAAATTTGTGAAAAAATTGGAAAGAGCGCGAGGCTGTCTTCCTTTGCATTTGATGACATAATTTCAACTGGCTCTAGTTTGATTGGAGGTAGGGCGAATTCGACCGTTTTATCGGTAGAGTTAATTACCCTGGCTATCGCCGTATCTCCCGCAACTTTCACCAGTGCGTTGCCGAAATAGATTCCCGGCGCTATGTCGATGCGGGGAATTATCCCCTCGGGAAGATGCGAATTAATTATTCGGACTCTTATCCCTACGTTCATACGCGGCGGTATTGATATTTGCTCGCTTTTAAAAAAATTTTTAGCGGATTTTCGAGGCTCTTTGGAGGGTTTCGCGGCGCGTTTTGCTTCCTCTAGAGCTTTCGGCGGTTTTTCAATCGGATTATTTACTTTTTCGGAGGTTTCCGAAAGCTTTCTTCCTGAATTAGGGATAAGCTTGTCCTCCGTGGAAGAAATATCGCGACAGAAACGAATCGTTTTCCCGTGCCATTTAATCTCTTTTTTCGGAAAAGAGATTTCCGCGTCAGCGCAGAAACCTGAGCCTAATATCCCGTCTGGGCCGAGAGGGAAATCGTCGTTAACTACATTAAATGGCACGACGCGACCGAATAAAACGATATTAACAGTCCCGATGGTTTTGGTTTGACCATTCGTGACTCCCGTGATAATCAACGTCTCTGAAGGATCGATTCGGGCAGATAAAGATAACGCGGACCGTTTCACGACGTTAATTTCGGCGCCGGTATCAATCATGAACTCGGTACTTTTCAATAGGGTGTCCGAATTCAGGATAACACTCGGCGTGTTGGTTTTTCCGGTGAGGTTTATTGCTGCACCGTATCGTCGTCCTCGGTTGTCGGGTTGTTCGTTGCGAGAGATCGTATATTTCGGTTGACCTCGCGGCCCGTCTCGCGGCGCGGCTGGAGGCCGTTCCCGTTTCCCGAAGCCCTGACATTATTATAATACTGCCTTTTCCTGCACTCTTCTAACTCGTGGCCCGGTGTCTTGCAGTATCTACAAAATTTTTCGCGCGGCGTAACCGGTCGCGGATTTTCATAGGCGGTTCTTCGTGCAGGAATTTCGCGTGAAGTGGCGGAAGGATAAGTATACGATGGTTGTCGTGGGGGTGGTAATCTAACCCGGCAGTCTCTGGCGTAGTGCCCGATATTATTGCACCTCGAACAGGTAACGTCGTTTCGTTTAGCTCGAGACTCTAGTCGCGGGGGAGAATTTATTAATCGCTCGCAGTCCAGCTCGTAGCGCTTGAACAGTTCGCGAGCGCGTGTGAAAGCCTCTTGCGGCGAGTGAAGCTGTTGCATGGGGATCTGTGTACGGATTTCCGGAATTAATCCGTCGACGAAACACCGAAGTGTTAATTCGTCTACATCGGACGAGTTTTCCGACGCATAAGGCGATAGGCGTTCGCAGTCAATAATTGCAGAGCGTAAATCTTTGACGCGGCTAATAAAATCGAGTATATGCTCGTCCTGTTTCATATAGATATTTGTTAACTCTCCGCGATAATGATGCGCGGATCGAGATGTGCCGAACGAATTTCGTAGAAGGTCCGTGAGCTCTAATACCGTATTACAGGATTCGTCTTCGAGTGCTAAATATGCGCGGCCCTTTAGCTTACATTTAACTAAGCGTGTAAACGTACGTTCGCACCCGTTTGGAATCAACTCAAATGCGCGTTTACAAGCCCTAGTGAATTGTAGGACAGGTATATTCTGTCCGTCAAAATTGGGGACGGCTTCGAGAGCCTGCTTTAATGATAGTTCATCGTGGTGATACACTATGTCCGCGTTCGCGCTTTGCGTAGGGGTCGAATTTAAACGTGGGATCTCTAACGAAGCTGTGTCGGTACAAGTTAAATTCTGAGAACGGCGAAGTGTCTCGAGTTCGCGGCGCAGTTCGTCGATCTGTTGCATTAACGCGATAGTATTATCGGCGGTTCGATTACTCTCGGCGGTCTCGGAGGTTCGCGGAAGCGGATCAGCATGTGCGTCATGGAATTCGATCCTGCGAGCAACTTGATGCTCTTTGTCTGTGTCGGCGCCTGCGGCGGTGCCTCGGGGCGGCTGGTGGCGAGTTTTAACCGGCGTACGCGTCGCCATGGCTGGTCACGTCTCTTCGTAGCGGAATTTCTAGATTCGACGCGAAGCAATCCCACCGCTGTCACCAAATTTTGTGTCACGTCGCGGTCTAGGAAAATTTCCGATATAACTCGCGGATGACACGCAGCCAAGTCACGGAATATAGTCGCTAAATCGCGACGGATGAGGGTTCCGTTGATGGGACGCGAACACTGTTATCACTCGCGGACGCGGTAAATATCAAAGATTCTTACCTTTGCGGCCACTCGTTACTGCAGTTGTTTCAATAATTTTGTTGCAGGTACCGCTGTCGTCTCGGATCGCCTTCCGGGATAGTCGCTGCGTACGGGCTGCGTCGAGGTATCGTCAGCTGGATGAGCTTCCAACGGCTCGGGCTGTAGGGCGGTAACCCCGTGTGCGGATGTGCTCGTCTCGTACGCTCAGGTGCAGCTTGTTGCAGGTAAGATGCTGCTGGATGCTGCGGGAGGCGCTGGAGGGTGTACGGCGGTACGCCGGACGTCACAGAAGCATTTGAACTCTATTGCTTCGATACGTAGACATCTGCAAACGTTATTTCCTAGCGAGGAAGTATCGCATTCACATTCATTTGAAGTGTAGACGAGGAATACATAACACTTCGCAAATCATGTTATATCTTACCATGAAACATAGAAATGAGATGCGATATCGCGTTTTAAGAATCATTTGAACTCTATTGCTTCGATACGTGGACACCTGCAAACGCTATTTCCTTGCAAGGAAGTGTCGCATTTACATTCATTTGAAGTGTAGACGAGGAGTACATAACACTTCGCAAATTATATTATATCTTACCATGAAACATAGAAATGAGATGCGATATCGCGTTTTAAGAAGCATTAGAACTCTATTGCTACGATACCTAGACATCTGCAGACGCTATTTCCTAGCAAGGAAGTGTCGCATTTACATTCGTTTGAAATGTAGACGAGGAATACATGATACTTCGCAAATAATATTACATCTTACCATGAAACATAGAAATAAGATGCGATATCGCGTTTTAAGAAGCATTAGAACTCTATTGCTACGATACCTAGACATCTGCAGACGCTATTTCCTAGCAAGGAAGTGTCGCATTTACATTCATTTTAAGTGTAGACGAGGAATACATGATACTTCGCAAATCATATTATATCATACCATGAAACAAGGAAATGAGATGCGATATCGCGTTTTAAGAAGCATTAGAACTCTATTGCTACGATACCTAGACATCTGCAGATGCTATTTCCTAGCAAGGAAGTGTCGCATTTACATTCATTTGAAGTGTAGACGAGGAATACATGATACTTCGCAAATCATATTATATCTTACCATGAAACATAGAAATGAGATGCGATATCGCGTTTTAAGAAGCATTAGATCACTATTGCTACGATAGGTAGACATTTGCAAACGCTATTTCCTAGGAAAGAAGTCTCGCATTTACATTCATTTGAAGTATGGGCGAGGAATACATAACACTTCGCAAATAATATTACATCTTACCATGAAACATAGAAATGAGATGCGATAACGCGTTTTAAGAAGCATTAGAACTCTATTGCTACGATACCTAGATATCTGCAGACGCTATTTCCTTGCAAGGAAGTGTCGCATTTACATTCATTTGAAATGTAGACGAGGAATACATGATACTTCGCAAATCATATTATATCTTACCATGAAACATAGAAATGGGATGCGATATCGCGTTTTAAGAAGCATTAGAACACTATTGCTACGATAGGTAGACATTTGCAAACGCTATTTCCTAGCAAAGAAGTCTCGCATTTACATTCATTTGAAGTATAGGCGAGGAATACATAACACTTCGCAAATAATATTACATCTTACCATGAAACATAGAAATGAGATGCGATATCGCGTTTTAAGTAGCATTAGAACTCTATTGCTACGATACCTAGACATCTGCAGACGCTATTTCCTAGCAAGGAAGTGTCGCATTTACATTCATTTGAAGTGTAGACGAGGAATACATGATACTTCGCAAATCATATTATATCTTACCATGAAACATAGAAATGAGATGGGATATCGCGTTTTAAGAAGCATTAGAACACTATTGCCACGATAGGTAGATATTTGCAAACGCTATTTCCTAGGAAAGAAGTCCCGCATTTACATTCATTTGAAGTATAGGCGAGGAATACATAACACTTCGCAAATAATATTACATCTTACCATGAAACATAGAAATGAGATGCGATATCGCGTTTTAAGAAGCATTAGAACTCTATTGCTACGATACGTAGACTTCTGCAAACGCTATTTCCTTGCAAGGAAGTGTCGCATTTACATTCATTTGATGTGTAGACGAGGAATACATAACACTTCGCAAATCATATTATATCTTACCATGAAACATAGAATTGAGATGCGATATCGCGTTTTAAGAACATATGAACTTTATTGCTACGAGACGTAGACATCTGCAATCGCTATTTCCTTGCAAGGAAGTGACGCATTTTCATTCATTTGAAGTGCAGAAGAGGAATACATCACACTTCGCAAATCATATTATATCTTACCATGAAACATAGAAATGAGATGCGATATCACGTTTTAGGAAGCATTAGAACTATATTGCTACGATACGTTGACATCTGCAAACGCTATTTCCTTGCAAGGAAGTGTCGCATTTACATCCATTTGAATCGTAGACGAGGAATGCATAACACTTCGCAATGAATATTATAGCTTATCATGAAACATAGATATGAGATGCAATATCTCGTTTTAGGAAGCATTTGAACTCTATTGCTTCGATACGTAGACATCTGCAAACGCTATTTCCTAGCGAGGAAGTATCGCATTCACATTCATTTGAAGTGTAGACGAGGAATACTTAACACTTCGCAAAATCATGTTATATCTTACCATGAAACATAGAAATGAGATGCGATATCGCGTTTTAGGAAGCATTAGAACTCTATTGCTACGATACGTTGACATCTGCAAACGCTATTTCCTTGCAAGGAAGTGTCGCATTTACATCCATTTGAATCGTAGACGAGGAATGCAAAACACTTCGCAATGAATATTATAGCTTACCATGAAACATAGAAATGAGATACGATATCGCGTTTTAAGAATCATTTGAACTCTATTGCTTCGATACGTGGACATCTGCAAACGCTATTTCCTTGCAAGGAAGTGTCGCATTTACATTCATTTGAAGTGTAGACGAGGAATACATAACACTTCGCAAATTATATTATATCTTACCATGAAACATAGAAATGAGATGCGATATCGCGTTTTAAGAAGCATTAGAACTCTATTGCTACGATACCTAGACATCTGCAGACGCTATTTCCTAGCAAGGAAGTGTCGCATTTACATTCATTTGAAGTGTAGACGAGGAATACATGATACTTCGCAAATCATATTATATCATACCATGAAACATGGAAATGAGATGCGATATCGCGTTTCAAGAAGCATTAGAACTCTATTGCTACGATACCTAGACATCTGCAGATGCTATTTCCTAGCAAGGAAGTGTCGCATTTACATTCATTTGAAGTGTAGACGAGGAATACATGATACTTCGCAAATCATATTATATCTTACCATGAAACATAGAAATGGGATGCGATATCGCGTTTTAAGAAGCATTAGAACACTATTGCTACGATAGGTAGACATTTGCAAACGCTATTTCCTAGCAAAGAAGTCTCGCATTTACATTCATTTGAAGTATAGGCGAGGAATACATAACACTTCGCAAATAATATTACATCTTACCATGAACCATAGAAATGAGATGCGATATCGCGTTTTAAGTAGCATTAGAACTCTATTGCTACGATACCTAGACATCTGCAGACGCTATTTCCTAGCAAGGAAGTGTCGCATTTACATTCATTTGAAGTGTAGACGAGGAATACATGATACTTCGCAAATCATATTATATCTTACCATGAGACATAGAAATGAGATGCGTTATCGCGTTTTAAGAAGCATTAGAACTCTATTGCTACGATACCTAGACATCTGCAGATGCTATTTCCTAGCAAGGAAGTGTCGCATTTACATTCATTTGAAGTGTAGACGAGGAATACATGATACTTCGCAAATCATATTATATCTTACCATGAAACATAGAAATGAGATGCGATATCGCGTTTTAAGAAGCATTAGAACACTATTGCTACGATAGGTAGACATTTGCAAACGCTATTTCCTAGGAAAGAAGTCTCGCATTTACATTCATTTGAAGTATAGGCGAGGAATACATAACACTTCGCAAATAATATTACATCTTACCATGAAACATAGAAATGAGATGCGATAACGCGTTTTAAGAAGCATAAGAACTCTATTGCTACGATACCTAGATATCTGCAGACGCTATTTCCTTGCAAGGAAGTGTCACATTTACATTCATTTGAAATGTAGACGAGGAATACATGATACTTCGCAAATCATATTATATCTTACCATGAAACATAGAAATGGGATGCGATATCGCGTTTTAAGAAGCATTAGAACACTATTGCTACGATAGGTAGACATTTGCAAACGCTATTTCCTAGCAAAGAAGTCTCGCATTTACATTCATTTGAAGTATAGGCGAGGAATACATAACACTTCGCAAATAATATTACATCTTACCATGAAACATAGAAATGAGATGCGATATCGCGTTTTAAGTAGCATTAGAACTCTATTGCTACGATACCTAGACATCTGCAGACGCTATTTCCTAGCAAGGAAGTGTCGCATTTACATTCATTTGAAGTGTAGACGAGGAATACATGATACTTCGCAAATCATATTATATCTTACCATGAAACATAGAAATGAGATGGTATATCGCGTTTTAAGAAGCATTAGAACACTATTGCTACGATAGGTAGATATTTGCAAACGCTATTTCCTAGGAAAGAAGTCCCGCATTTACATTCATTTGAAGTATAGGCGAGGAATACATAACACTTCGCAAATAATATTACATCTTACCATGAAACATAGAAATGAGATGCGATATCGCGTTTTAAGAAGCATTAGAACTCTATTGCTACGATACGTAGACTTCTGCAAACGCTATTTCCTTGCAAGGAAGTGTCGCATTTACATTCATTTGAAGTGTAGACGAGGAATACATAACACTTCGCAAATCATATTATATCTTACCATGAAACATAGAATTGAGATGCGATATCGCGTTTTAAGAACATATGAACTCTATTGCTACGAGACGTAGACATCTGCAATCGCTATTTCCTTGCAAGGAAGTGACGCATTTTCATTCATTTGAAGTGCAGACGAGGAATACATCACACTTCGCAAATCATATAATATCTTACCATGAAACATAGAAATGAGATGCGATATCACGTTTTAGGAAGCATTAGAACTATATTGCTACGATACGTTGACATCTGCAAACGCTATTTCCTTGCAAGGAAGTGTCGCATTTACATCCACTTGAATCGTAGACGAGGAATGCATAACACTTCGCAATGAATATTATAGCTTATCATGAAACATAGATATGAGATGCAATATCTCGTTTTAGGAAGCATTTTAACTCTATTGCTTCGATACGTAGACATCTGCAAACGCTATTTCCTAGCGAGGAAGTATCGCATTCACATTCATTTGAAGTGTAGACGAGGAATACATAACACTTCGCAAATCATGTTATATCTTACAATGAAACATAGAAATGAGATGCGATATCGCGTTTTAAGAATCATTTGAACTCTATTGCTTCGATACGTGGACATCTGCAAACGCTATTTCCTTGCAAGGAAGTGTCGCATTTACATTCATTTGAAGTGTAGACGAGGAATACATAACACTTCGCAAATTATATTATATCTTACCATGAAACATAGAAATGAGATGCGATATCGCGTTTTAAGAAGCATTAGAACTCTATTGCTACGATACGTAGACTTCTGCAAACGCTATTTCCTTGCAAGGAAGTGTCGCATTTACATTCATTTGAAGTGTAGACGAGGAATACATAACACTTCGCAAATTATATTATATCTTACCATGAAACATAGAAATGAGATGCGATATCGCGTTTTAAGAAGCATTAGAACTCTATTGCTACGATACCTAGACATCTGCAGACGCTATTTCCTAGCAAGGAAGTGTCGCATTTACATTCGTTTGAAATGTAGACGAGGAATACATGATACTTCGCAAATCATATTATATCTTACCATGAAACATAGAAATGAGATGCGATATCGCGTTTTAAGAAGCATTAGAACACTATTGCTACGATAGGTAGACATTTGCAAACGCTATTTCCTAGGAAAGAAGTCTCGCATTTACATCCATTTGAATCGTAGACGAGGAATGCATAACACTTCGCAATGAATATTATAGCTTATCATGAAACATAGATATGAGATGCAATATCTCGTTTTAGGAAGCATTTGAACTCTATTGCTTAGATACGTAGACATCTGCAAACGCTATTTCCTAGCGAGGAAGTATCGCATTCACATTCATTTGAAGTGTAGACGAGGAATACATAACACTTGGCAAATCATGTTATATCTTACCATGAAACATAGAAATGAGATGCGATATCGCGTTTTAAGAAGCATTAGAACTCTATTGCTACGATACCTAGACATCTGCAGATGCTATTTCCTAGCAAGGAAGTGTCGCATTTACATTCATTTGAAGTGTAGACGAGGAATACATGATACTTCGCTAATCATATTATATCATACCATGAAACATAGAAATGAGATGCGATATCGCGTTTTAAGAATCATTTGAACTCTATTGCTTCGATACGTGGACATCTGCAAACGCTATTTCCTTGCAAGGAAGTGTCGCATTTACAATCATTTGAAGTGTAGACGAGGAATACATAACACTTCGCAAATTATGTTATATCTTACCATGAAACATAGAAATGAGATGCGATATCGCGTTTTAAGAAGCATTAGAACTCTATTGCTACGATACCTAGACATCTGCAGACGCTACTTCCTAGCAAGGAAGTGTCGCATTTACATTCGTTTGAAATGTAGACGAGGAATACATGATACTTCGCAAACCATATTATATCTTACCATGAAACATAGAAATGAGATGCGATATCGCGTTTTAAGAAGCATTAGAACACTATTGCTACGATAGGTAGACATTTGCAAACGCTATTTCCTAGCAAAGAAGTCTCGCATTTACATTCATTTGAAGTATAGGCGAGGAATACATAACACTTCGCAAATAATATTACATCTTACCATGAAACATAGAAATAAGATGCGATATCGCGTTTTAAGAAGCAGTAGAACTCTATTGCTACGATACCTAGACATCTGCAGACGCTATTTCCTAGCAAGGAAGTGTCGCATTTACATTCATTTGAAGTGTAGACGAGGAATACATGATACTTCGCAAATCATATTATATGTTACCATGAAACATAGAAATGAGATGCGATATCGCGTTTTAAGAAGCATTAGAACACTATTGCTACGATAGGTAGACATTTGCAAACGCTATTTCTTAGGAAAGAAGTCTCGCATTTACATTCATTTGAAGTATAGGCGAGGAATACATAACACTTCGCAAATAATATTACATCTTACCATGAAACATAGAAATGAGATGCGATAACGCGTTTTAAGAAGCATTAGAACTCTATTGCTACGATACCTAGATATCTGCAGACGCTATTTCCTTGCAAGGAAGTGTCGCATTTACATTCATTTGAAATGTAGACGAGGAATACATGATACTTCGCAAATCATATTATATCATACCATGAAACATGGAAATGAGATGCGATATCGCGTTTTAAGAAGCATTAGAACTCTATTGCTACGATACCTAGATATCTGCAGATGCTATTTCCTAGCAAGGAAGTGTCGCATTTACATTCATTTGAAGTGTAGACGAGGAATACATGATACTTCGCTAATCATATTATATCATACCATGAAACATGGAAATGAGATGCGATATCGCGTTTTAAGAAGCATTAGAACTCTATTGGTACGATACCTAGACATCTGCAGATGCTATTTCAAAGCAAGGAAGTGTCGTATTTACATTCGTTTGAAGTGTAGACGAGGAATACATGATACTTCGCAAATCATATTATATCTTACCATGAAACATAGAAATGAGATGCGATATCGCGTTTTAAGAATCATAGGAACTCTATTGCTACGATACGTAGACATCTGCAAACACTATTTCCTTGCAAGGAAGTGTCGCATTTACATTCATTTGAATCGTAGACAAGGAATACATAACACTTCGCAAATCATGTTATATCTTACCATGAAACATAGAAATGAGATGCGATATCGCGTTTTAAGAATCATATGAACTCTATTGCTACGAGACGTAGACATCTGCAGTCGCTATTTCCTTGCAAGGAAGTGTCGCATTTACATTCATTTGAAGTGTAGACGAGGAATACATAACACTTCGCAAATCATATTATATCTTACCATGAAACATAGAATTGAGATGCGATATCGCGTTTTAAGAAGCAGTAGAACTCTATTGCTACGATACGTAGGCATCTGCAAACGCTATTTCCTTGTAAGGAAGTGTCGCATTTACATTCATTTGAATCGTAGACAAGGAATACATGACACTTCGCAAATCATGTTATTTCTTACCATGAAACATAGAAATGAGATGCGATATCGCGTTTTAAGAATCATATGAACTCTATTGCTACGAGACGTAGACATCTGCAATCGCTATTTCCTTGCAAGGAAGTGTCGCATTTACATTCATTTGAAGTGTAGACTAGGAATACATCACACTTCGCAAATCATATTATATCTTAGCATGAAACATAGAAATGAGATGCGATATCGTGTTTTAAGAAGCATTAGAACTCTATTGCTACGATACCTAGACATCTGCAGACGCTATTTCGTAGCGAGGAAGTATCGCATTCACATTCATTTGAAGTGTAGACAAGGAATACATAACACTTCGCAAATCATGTTATATCTTACCATGAAACATAGAATTGAGATGCGATATCGCGTTTTAAGAATCATATGAAATCTATTGCTACGATACGTAGACATCTGCAGACGCTATTTCCTAGCCAGGAAGTGTCGCCATTACATTCATTTGAAGTGTAGACGAGGAATACACAACACTTCGCAAATCATATTATATCTTACCATGAAACATAGAAATGAGATGCGATGTCTCGTTTTAAGAAGCATTAGAAATCTATTGCTACGATACGTAGACATCTGCAAACGCCATTTCCTAGCGAGGAAGTGTCGCATTCACATTCATTTGAAGTGTAGACGAGGAATACACAATACTTCGCAAATCATATTATATCTTACCATGAAACATAGAAATAAGATGCGATATCGCGTTTTAAGAATCATAAGAACTCTATTGCTACGATACGTAGACATCTGCAAACGCTATTTCCTTGCAAGGAAGTGTCGCATTTACATTCATTTGAAGTGTAGGCGAGGAATACATGACACTTCGCAATGAATATTACATCTTATCATGAAACATAGAATTGAGTTGCGATATCTTGTTTTAAGAAGCATTTGAAATCTATTGCTTCGATACGTAGACACCTGCAAACGCTATTTCCTAGCATGGAAGTGTCGCATTTACATCCATTTGAATCGCAGACGAGGAATGCATAACACTTCGCAATGAATATTATATCTTATCATGAAACATAGATATGAGATGCAATATCTCGTTTTAGGAAGCATTTGAACTCTATTGCTTCGATACGTAGACATCTGCAAACGCTATTTCCTTGCAAGGGAGAGTCGCATTTACATTGATTTGAAGTGTAGACGAAGAATACATGATACTTCGCAATTCACTTTATATCTTACCATGAAACATAGAAATGAGATGCGATATCGCGTTTTAAGAAGCATTAGAAATCTATTGCTACGAGACGTAGACATCTGCCAACGCCATTTCCTAGCGAGGAAGTGACGCATTTTCATTCATTTGAAGTGCAGAAGAGGAATACATCACACTTCGCAAATCATATTATATCTTACCATGAAACATAGAAATGAGATGCGATATCACGTTTTAGGAAGCATTAGAACTATATTGCTACGATACGTTGACATCTGCAAACGCTATTTCCTTGCAAGGAAGTGTCGCATTTACATCCATTTGAATCGTAGACGAGGAATGCATAACACTTCGCAATGAATATTATAGCTTATCATGAAACATAGATATGAGATGCAATATCTCGTTTTAGGAAGCATTTGAACTCTATTGCTTCGATACGTAGACATCTGCAAACGCTATTTCCTAGCGAGGAAGTATCGCATTCACATTCATTTGAAGTGTAGACGAGGAATACATAACACTTCGCAAAATCATGTTATATCTTACCATGAAACATAGAAATGAGATGCGATATCGCGTTTTAGGAAGCATTAGAACTCTATTGCTACGATACGTTGACATCTGCAAACGCTATTTCCTTGCAAGGAAGTGTCGCATTTACATCCATTTGAATCGTAGACGAGGAATGCAAAACACTTCGCAATGAATATTATAGCTTACCATGAAACATAGAAATGAGATACGATATCGCGTTTTAAGAATCATTTGAACTCTATTGCTTCGATACGTGGACATCTGCAAACGCTATTTCCTTGCAAGGAAGTGTCGCATTTACATTCATTTGAAGTGTAGACGAGGAATACATAACACTTCGCAAATTATATTATATCTTACCATGAAACATAGAAATGAGATGCGATATCGCGTTTTAAGAAGCATTAGAACTCTATTGCTACGATACCTAGACATCTGCAGACGCTATTTCCTAGCAAGGAAGTGTCGCATTTACATTCATTTGAAGTGTAGACGAGGAATACATGATACTTCGCAAATCATATTATATCATACCATGAAACATGGAAATGAGATGCGATATCGCGTTTTAAGAAGCATTAGAACTCTATTGCTACGATACCTAGACATCTGCAGATGCTATTTCCTAGCAAGGAAGTGTCGCATTTACATTCATTTGAAGTGTAGACGAGGAATACATGATACTTCGCAAATCATATTATATCTTACCATGAAACATAGAAATGGGATGCGATATCGCGTTTTAAGAAGCATTAGAACACTATTGCTACGATAGGTAGACATTTGCAAACGCTATTTCCTAGCAAAGAAGTCTCGCATTTACATTCATTTGAAGTATAGGCGAGGAATACATAACACTTCGCAAATAATATTACATCTTACCATGAACCATAGAAATGAGATGCGATATCGCGTTTTAAGTAGCATTAGAACTCTATTGCTACGATACCTAGACATCTGCAGACGCTATTTCCTAGCAAGGAAGTGTCGCATTTACATTCATTTGAAGTGTAGACGAGGAATACATGATACTTCGCAAATCATATTATATCTTACCATGAGACATAGAAATGAGATGCGTTATCGCGTTTTAAGAAGCATTAGAACTCTATTGCTACGATACCTAGACATCTGCAGATGCTATTTCCTAGCAAGGAAGTGTCGCATTTACATTCATTTGAAGTGTAGACGAGGAATACATGATACTTCGCAAATCATATTATATCTTACCATGAAACATAGAAATGAGATGCGATATCGCGTTTTAAGAAGCATTAGAACACTATTGCTACGATAGGTAGACATTTGCAAACGCTATTTCCTAGGAAAGAAGTCTCGCATTTACATTCATTTGAAGTATAGGCGAGGAATACATAACACTTCGCAAATAATATTACATCTTACCATGAAACATAGAAATGAGATGCGATAACGCGTTTTAAGAAGCATAAGAACTCTATTGCTACGATACCTAGATATCTGCAGACGCTATTTCCTTGCAAGGAAGTGTCACATTTACATTCATTTGAAATGTAGACGAGGAATACATGATACTTCGCAAATCATATTATATCTTACCATGAAACATAGAAATGGGATGCGATATCGCGTTTTAAGAAGCATTAGAACACTATTGCTACGATAGGTAGACATTTGCAAACGCTATTTCCTAGCAAAGAAGTCTCGCATTTACATTCATTTGAAGTATAGGCGAGGAATACATAACACTTCGCAAATAATATTACATCTTACCATGAAACATAGAAATGAGATGCGATATCGCGTTTTAAGTAGCATTAGAACTCTATTGCTACGATACCTAGACATCTGCAGACGCTATTTCCTAGCAAGGAAGTGTCGCATTTACATTCATTTGAAGTGTAGACGAGGAATACATGATACTTCGCAAATCATATTATATCTTACCATGAAACATAGAAATGAGATGGTATATCGCGTTTTAAGAAGCATTAGAACACTATTGCTACGATAGGTAGATATTTGCAAACGCTATTTCCTAGGAAAGAAGTCCCGCATTTACATTCATTTGAAGTATAGGCGAGGAATACATAACACTTCGCAAATAATATTACATCTTACCATGAAACATAGAAATGAGATGTGTGACGTCCGGCGTACCGCCGTACACCCTCCAGCGCCTCCCGCAGCATCCAGCAGCATCTTACCTGCAACAAGCTGCACCTGAGCGTACGAGACGAGCACATCCGCACACGGGGTTACCGCCCTACAGCCGAGCCAAGGCAGCCAAGCCGCAGCATCAACCCAGGAGTTCGACCATTCGACCGAGCTATCGCGCGTATCCAGCGACATACGAGGCATCTGAGGAACAACGCATCGAATCGCCCGCTATAACTCGTCCATATACATATTATTCGAACGTATATACACGTAGATACTAAAATCCTAGATCTAAGTACACGACACATCCATTGTAACACGAACAACACACATATGTATTTCTAAGACTAAGTTCGTTAATTTGTAAGTTGCGACGCGCTTACGCGCGCACCCGACGCGCGCGGCTCACGCTGAACGCGAGCCGCGCCCCACTCCGGCCGGCCGCCCCACCGCAAGGGCCGTGCGGCCGCCCTACCTCGACCGTCCATCCCCACCGCGGGGCCCAGCGACTCGCGCGCCACGCGATCCGAGGAGGTCGCGTGCACGCGAGACGATAGTCACTTCTTATCCGAACTCGCTCGACTTCACTTCAATCCAATGCCTTAGGGCCGTTCCATCACCTCACTTCGAGGTGTCTTGATTCTAAGTTCATATCCGTTCAAGTTCTAGTTCGTACTAAGTCTACTTTAATCTAGTTTAGGGAAAGTTAAGTGTAAGCGTAGGTTTTATATTAGAATATATCTTTGTTTTATTTTACATATTCCACTTGCAATTATTTCTAATACCCTCATACATTCTACGGTATTCGCGTACTCGAAACACACATTCACTCTTCGAATAAGTCCATTGTTTTGAATTCGACTTAGTTAGAGAGGACCGCCGCTTAACTCTGTTGAATGATAAGCATTGACTGTTCGAAGATATAAATCGATTCTTCGTTCTCCTGGACCGACAAGGCTAGAGCGGACCGCCGCTTACCGACTCGTATCCAGCCAGACGAATTACGTTTTGAATGTGCCGCGCCGCTAAACGAAGAACGCGTCGTGCGGGACGTAAAAACTTCCTTCGACGATTATTTCGTGAGTACATCAGTTCCGAGACGGGTTCACCCCGCTACCCTGCCGCTGCAGTTGCGCCTGCTGTCCTGCTTCCGTCGGTTCAACGGTCCAGCCCGAGCCGTTGGAAGCTCATCCAGCTGACGATACCTCGACGCAGCCCGTACGCAGCGACTATCCCGGAAGGCGATCCGAGACGACAGCGGTACCTGCAACAAAATTATTGAAACAACTGCAGTAACGAGTGGCCGCAAAGGTAAGAATCTTTGATATTTACCGCGTCCGCGAGTGATAACAGTGTTCGCGTCCCATCAACGGAACCCTCATCCGTCGCGATTTAGCGACTATATTCCGTGACTTGGCTGCGTGTCATCCGCGAGTTATATCGGAAATTTTCCTAGACCGCGACGTGACACAAAATTTGGTGACAGCGGTGGGATTGCTTCGCGTCGAATCTAGAAATTCCGCTACGAAGAGACGTGACCAGCCATGGCGACGCGTACGCCGGTTAAAACTCGCCACCAGCCGCCCCGAGGCACCGCCGCAGGCGCCGACACAGACAAAGAGCATCAAGTTGCTCGCAGGATCGAATTCCATGACGCACATGCTGATCCGCTTCCGCGAACCTCCGAGACCGCCGAGAGTAATCGAACCGCCGATAATACTATCGCGTTAATGCAACAGATCGACGAACTGCGCCGCGAACTCGAGACACTTCGCCGTTCTCAGAATTTAACTTGTACCGACACAGCTTCGTTAGAGATCCCACGTTTAAATTCGACCCCTACGCAAAGCGCGAACGCGGACATAGTGTATCACCACGATGAACTATCATTAAAGCAGGCTCTCGAAGCCGTCCCCAATTTTGACGGACAGAATATACCTGTCCTACAATTCACTAGGGCTTGTAAACGCGCATTTGAGTTGATTCCAAACGGGTGCGAACGTACGTTTACACGCTTAGTTAAATGTAAGCTAAAGGGCCGCGCATATTTAGCACTCGAAGACGAATCCTGTAATACGGTATTAGAGCTCACGGACCTTCTACGAAATTCGTTCGGCACATCTCGATCCGCGCATCATTATCGCGGAGAGTTAACAAATATCTATATGAAACAGGACGAGCATATACTCGATTTTATTAGCCGCGTCAAAGATTTACGCTCTGCAATTATTGACTGCGAACGCCTATCGCCTTATGCGTCGGAAAACTCGTCCGATGTAGACGAATTAACACTTCGGTGTTTCGTCGACGGATTAATTCCGGAAATCCGTACACAGATCCCCATGCAACAGCTTCACTCGCCGCAAGAGGCTTTCACACGCGCTCGCGAACTGTTCAAGCGCTACGAGCTGGACTGCGAGCGATTAATAAATTCTCCCCCGCGACTAGAGTCTCGAGCTAAACGAAACGACGTTACCTGTTCGAGGTGCAATAATATCGGGCACTACGCCAGAGACTGCCGGGTTAGATTACCACCCCCACGACAACCATCGTATACTTATCCTTCCGCCACTTCACGCGAAATTCCTGCACGAAGAACCGCCTATGAAAATCCGCGACCGGTTACGCCGCGCGAAAAATTTTGTAGATACTGCAAGACACCGGGCCACGAGTTAGAAGAGTGCAGGAAAAGGCAGTATTATAATAATGTCAGGGCTTCGGGAAACGGGAACGGCCTCCAGCCGCGCCGCGAGACGGGCCGCGAGGTCAACCGAAATATACGATCTCTCGCAACGAACAACCCGACAACCGAGGACGACGATACGGTGCAGCAATAAACCTCACCGGAAAAACCAACACGCCGAGTGTTATCCTGAATTCGGACACCCTATTGAAAAGTACCGAGTTCATGATTGATACCGGCGCCGAAATTAACGTCGTGAAACGGTCCGCGTTATCTTTATCTGCCCGAATCGATCCTTCAGAGACGTTGATTATCACGGGAGTCACGAATGGTCAAACCAAAACCATCGGGACTGTTAATATCGTTTTATTCGGTCGCGTCGTGCCATTTAATGTAGTTAACGACGATTTCCCTCTCGGCCCAGACGGGATATTAGGCTCAGGTTTCTGCGCTGACGCGGAAATCTCTTTTCCGAAAAAAGAGATTAAATGGCACGGGAAAACGATTCGTTTCTGTCGCGATATTTCTTCCACGGAGGACAAGCTTATCCCTAATTCAGGAAGAAAGCTTTCGGAAACCTCCGAAAAAGTAAATAATCCGATTGAAAAACCGCCGAAAGCTCTAGAGGAAGCAAAACGCGCCGCGAAACCCTCCAAAGAGCCTCGAAAATCCGCTAAAAATTTTTTTAAAAGCGAGCAAATATCAATACCGCCGCGTATGAACGTAGGGATAAGAGTCCGAATAATTAATTCGCATCTTCCCGAGGGGATAATTCCCCGCATCGACATAGCGCCGGGAATCTATTTCGGCAACGCACTGGTGAAAGTTGCGGGAGATACGGCGATAGCCAGGGTAATTAACTCTACCGATAAAACGGTCGAATTCGCCCTACCTCCAATCAAACTAGAGCCAGTTGAAATTATGTCATCAAATGCAAAGGAAGACAGCCTCGCGCTCTTTCCAATTTTTTCACAAATTTCCGAATCGAACGATAGGTCGAAATCAAGTGTCGCCGATTCGTCCGGCAAATCCCAAAAGGGAAAGTCAAATAATACAGCTCCGCGTACTACGCCGTGTTTCGAGCTCGAATCTCCTCTTTGCGCCCAGAGACAATTAACCTACGCGCAGGTAACCAAATCGACCGCAAAAGTCGCACCGACTCGACCCTCCGCAACCGCATCGAAATCCCGCCTAGAGCAGGTAATCAACCTCTTGCGACTCGAGCATCTGAACGACGAAGAAAAGCGCCATGTAATCGATTTAATAACCAAAAGCCAGGATTTATTCTACATCGAGGGCGATGTTTTGGGCCACACCACTGCGACGACTCATAAAATTCCCACGGTCGACGACAGACCAATCAATGTTAAGCAGTATCGCTTTCCGCCCGCACACAAAGAGGAAATTCGAACGCAAGTCGAGACCCTGTTACGTAACGGCATCATTCGCGATTCCAAATCACCGTATAACTCCCCTCTTTGGGTCGTCCCAAAGAAAGCGGATTCGCAAGGGAAAAAGCGCTGGCGAGTCGTCATCGATTATCGCGCGTTAAACGAGAAGTCGATCGCCGACGCATATCCTTTGCCTTGTATAACTGAAATACTTGACCAGCTTGGCAGTGCCAAGTATTTCAGTACCTTCGATTTAGCCAGCGGGTTTCACCAGATACCGATGGAACCCGCTGACGCCCATAAAACCGCGTTTTCAACGCCACATGGGCATTTCGAATTTACGAGGATGCCATTCGGGCTCAAAAACGCGCCCGCCACATTTCAACGCTTAATGGACAGCGTGCTTGCGGGATTACAGGGAAACGAACTATTCGTATACCTAGACGACATAGTCGTTTACGCGAGCTCGCTCCAAGAGCATGCGGCCAAGTATATAAAACTAACAAACAGACTCCGAGAAGCGAACTTGGCACTTCAACCCGATAAGTGCGAGTTCCTCCGCCGCGAGGTTAGTTATCTCGGGCACGTCATTAGTGAAAGTGGCGTGAAACCCGACCCTTCGAAAATAAGCGCCGTCCGAAACTTTCCGCGTCCTACGAACCCCAAACAAGTAAAACAATTTCTGGGACTCGCGGGTTACTACAGACGCTTTATAGAAAATTTTTCCAATATCGCAAAGCCGCTAACAAATTTATTAAAAAAGGATATCCCGTTCGTATGGCGAAACGAGCAACAAAACGCGTTCGTTTATTTACGAGATGCATTATGCGAAGCGCCAATTCTACAATTTCCAAATTTTAAATTACCTTTTGTAATCACTACCGATGCATCAGCGGATGCAATCGGCGCAGTTTTGAGCCAAGGCCCGATAGGCCGCGACCTTCCGATCGCGTATACATCGCGACTCCTAAACTCCGCCGAGAAAAACTACTCGACAATAGAAAAAGAGTGCCTCGCGATCGTTTATGCGGTACACCAGTTCAGACCGTATGTTTACGGAAATCAATTTAAATTGGTAACCGACCATCGTCCACTGGTGTGGATGAACTCCGTCAAGGATCCATCCAGCCGTCTTGTGAGGTGGAGGCTAAAGCTCGCGGAGTATGATTACGAGATGGTTTATAAGACCGGTAAGACGAATTTGAACGCAGACGCCTTATCCCGTAATCCCGTCAAAGTCTGTCCTCTCATGCAATCATCCTCATCGGACGAAAATATATTCGATCCGAATCCAAAACCTCATCATTCAAAGAAATCCGCAATACCTCCTCCTCCTCCACCCTCACCGATTTCAGATAATAACCATACCGCATCAGCCCCTTTACCGACCGAGCACGTTCGGTACGAACCGCTTTTTAAGTACACGAGAGATACCATCGCCACTAGGCGCGACAATCACGTTATATTCATAACAACTTCCGGACGCCCCTACGACGCCGGCGCTAATCAAATAGAAAAATCTGGAAAATTTTTTACACACGAATCAAACATTAATCTGACAAAGGCCAAAGTAACCAAAATAGACAACTTCTATCAAATTCAATTACCCGTAATAGAGCACGAGAAACGTCCAATAGACTACCAAGTAGTAATAGAATCTCTCCGTTCGTTGTACGATGTAATCTTGGAACTGCAATTAACAACTTTTAGCATCGCGCAGACCGCGTTAGACTCAGTTACGTGGTTTCAACTCCGAACAGCATTGCAAGACCTATTTTACGAGACCACACTTCAAATCACAATCTG
Source organism: Xylocopa sonorina (assembly GCF_050948175.1). NCBI lineage: Eukaryota > Metazoa > Arthropoda > Insecta > Hymenoptera > Apidae > Xylocopa > Xylocopa sonorina. The sequence goes on from NW_027490458.1 coordinate 49,113, forward strand.
TCAAGGCCTCATTCATATCCCCGCGGAACAAAGTAGAGAGAAAATTATTCGCGAAAATCACGACTCACCGGTAGGTGGTCACAAAGGAGTTAATAAGACATACTCCCGTATCAGAGAAAGATATTACTGGCCCAATATGAAGGACGAAATTCAGAATTATATTAACAAATGTCGGAGTTGTCAACTAGAGAAGTTAGTTCGCGTAAAAACGAGACAGCCCTTAACTTTAACGGATACACCGGGTTGCGCGTTCGATAAGATATCTATGGATGTCATGGGGCCACTTCCAGTAACGCCCGAGGGATACACTAACATTCTCACGATCCAGGACCTCCTAACAAAATACTCCATTGCTATCCCGTTAAAACAAACTACCGCCGTCGACATAGCAGATGCCCTCATTACCGGCTTTATCTGCAGATTTGGATGTCCAAAAGGAATTCTTACCGACCAGGGCTCCAACTTTATAAATAGTCTAATTAAAGCCATCGCGATAAAATTTCGAATAAAGCAATACAAATCCACAGCTTTCCACCCACAAACGAACGGATCGGTGGAAAGATCACACCACGTCCTGGCGGAATACTTAAAACATTACATCGACACCAGTGGCGATTGGGAGAGATGGCTCCCGTATGCCATGTTCTCCTACAATACAAGCGTACACGAAGGTACCCTCTATACACCCCACGAACTCGTTTTCGGTCGTATTGCGAGAACCCCATCAGACACACCATTCCAGGATAGCACAGAGAACGAAACTTACTCGGACTATTTAGTAAACTTAAACGATAAAATTACGACTTCCCAGAAAATAGCGAGAGAGAATCTAGACAAAGCGAAGCGTCGCGCGAAATATTACTATGATAAGAAGCAAAATGTTCAGAATTTCAAAGTCGGTCAGTGGGTATTTTTACTTAGAGAGCCTCACAAGCATAAATTTCAATCCCAATATGTAGGCCCATATAGAATACTTGAAATTCTGAGCAATAATAACGTAAAACTAGCTATTAAGAGTAAATATAAGATTGTCCATGCGAATAAATTAAAACCATGTAAACGTATGAGTAGTGTCAAACAGCAAAAGACTGAGAATGAACAAACTCAGAGCGACTCGAACGCGAGAAACCTTAGTATCAGTGCCAGTGGTAATAGTGTTAGTGACGATAGTGCCGAAGCAAGGGTATCCAGCACCGAAACTTCCGTCACCAGCGACGAAGGTCACTCCGCAGAGGTGAAACGAGCCAGCTATGGATTCGACAGCAGGGAATCGGCAGAAACAAGGCAGCCAACCGGCAGTGCAAAAACTATGGAGCCACATCCAAGCTCACATCCGCCAGTCAGGAGATCTTGGCACCGCCAAGATTCCTTTTTTGAGGGGGGAGGTGTGACGTCCGGCGTACCGCCGTACACCCTCCAGCGCCTCCCGCAGCATCCAGCAGCATCTTACCTGCAACAAGCTGCACCTGAGCGTACGAGACGAGCACATCCGCACACGGGGTTACCGCCCTACAGCCGAGCCAAGGCAGCCAAGCCGCAGCATCAACCCAGGAGTTCGACCATTCGACCGAGCTATCGCGCGTATCCAGCGACATACGAGGCATCTGAGGAACAACGCATCGAATCGCCCGCTATAACTCGTCCATATACATATTATTCGAACGTATATACACGTAGATACTAAAATCCTAGATCTAAGTACACGACACATCCATTGTAACACGAACAACACACATATGTATTTCTAAGACTAAGTTCGTTAATTTGTAAGTTGCGACGCGCTTACGCGCGCACCCGACGCGCGCGGCTCACGCTGAACGCGAGCCGCGCCCCACTCCGGCCGGCCGCCCCACCGCAAGGGCCGTGCGGCCGCCCTACCTCGACCGTCCATCCCCACCGCGGGGCCCAGCGACTCGCGCGCCACGCGATCCGAGGAGGTCGCGTGCACGCGAGACGATAGTCACTTCTTATCCGAACTCGCTCGACTTCACTTCAATCCAATGCCTTAGGGCCGTTCCATCACCTCACTTCGAGGTGTCTTGATTCTAAGTTCATATCCGTTCAAGTTCTAGTTCGTACTAAGTCTACTTTAATCTAGTTTAGGGAAAGTTAAGTGTAAGCGTAGGTTTTATATTAGAATATATCTTTGTTTTATTTTACATATTCCACTTGCAATTATTTCTAATACCCTCATACATTCTACGGTATTCGCGTACTCGAAACACACATTCACTCTTCGAATAAGTCCATTGTTTTGAATTCGACTTAGTTAGAGAGGACCGCCGCTTAACTCTGTTGAATGATAAGCATTGACTGTTCGAAGATATAAATCGATTCTTCGTTCTCCTGGACCGACAAGGCTAGAGCGGACCGCCGCTTACCGACTCGTATCCAGCCAGACGAATTACGTTTTGAATGTGCCGCGCCGCTAAACGAAGAACGCGTCGTGCGGGACGTAAAAACTTCCTTCGACGATTATTTCGTGAGTACATCAGTTCCGAGACGGGTTCACCCCGCAACCCTGCCGCTGCAGTTGCGCCTGCTGTCCTGCTTCCGTCGGTTCAACGGTCCAGCCCGAGCCGTTGGAAGCTCATCCAGCTGACGATACCTCGACGCAGCCCGTACGCAGCGACTATCCCGGAAGGCGATCCGAGACGACAGCGGTACCTGCAACAAAATTATTGAAACAACTGCAGTAACGAGTGGCCGCAAAGGTAAGAATCTTTGATATTTACCGCGTCCGCGAGTGATAACAGTGTTCGCGTCCCATCAACGGAACCCTCATCCGTCGCGATTTAGCGACTATATTCCGTGACTTGGCTGCGTGTCATCCGCGAGTTATATCGGAAATTTTCCTAGACCGCGACGTGACAGATGCGATATCGCGTTTTAAGAAGCATTAGAACTCTATTGCTACGATACGTAGACTTCTGCAAACGCTATTTCCTTGCAAGGAAGTGTCGCATTTACATTCATTTGAAGTGTAGACGAGGAATACATAACACTTCGCAAATCATATTATATCTTACCATGAAACATAGAATTGAGATGCGATATCGCGTTTTAAGAACATATGAACTCTATTGCTACGAGACGTAGACATCTGCAATCGCTATTTCCTTGCAAGGAAGTGACGCATTTTCATTCATTTGAAGTGCAGACGAGGAATACATCACACTTCGCAAATCATATAATATCTTACCATGAAACATAGAAATGAGATGCGATATCACGTTTTAGGAAGCATTAGAACTATATTGCTACGATACGTTGACATCTGCAAACGCTATTTCCTTGCAAGGAAGTGTCGCATTTACATCCACTTGAATCGTAGACGAGGAATGCATAACACTTCGCAATGAATATTATAGCTTATCATGAAACATAGATATGAGATGCAATATCTCGTTTTAGGAAGCATTTTAACTCTATTGCTTCGATACGTAGACATCTGCAAACGCTATTTCCTAGCGAGGAAGTATCGCATTCACATTCATTTGAAGTGTAGACGAGGAATACATAACACTTCGCAAATCATGTTATATCTTACAATGAAACATAGAAATGAGATGCGATATCGCGTTTTAAGAATCATTTGAACTCTATTGCTTCGATACGTGGACATCTGCAAACGCTATTTCCTTGCAAGGAAGTGTCGCATTTACATTCATTTGAAGTGTAGACGAGGAATACATAACACTTCGCAAATTATATTATATCTTACCATGAAACATAGAAATGAGATGCGATATCGCGTTTTAAGAAGCATTAGAACTCTATTGCTACGATACGTAGACTTCTGCAAACGCTATTTCCTTGCAAGGAAGTGTCGCATTTACATTCATTTGAAGTGTAGACGAGGAATACATAACACTTCGCAAATTATATTATATCTTACCATGAAACATAGAAATGAGATGCGATATCGCGTTTTAAGAAGCATTAGAACTCTATTGCTACGATACCTAGACATCTGCAGACGCTATTTCCTAGCAAGGAAGTGTCGCATTTACATTCGTTTGAAATGTAGACGAGGAATACATGATACTTCGCAAATCATATTATATCTTACCATGAAACATAGAAATGAGATGCGATATCGCGTTTTAAGAAGCATTAGAACACTATTGCTACGATAGGTAGACATTTGCAAACGCTATTTCCTAGGAAAGAAGTCTCGCATTTACATCCATTTGAATCGTAGACGAGGAATGCATAACACTTCGCAATGAATATTATAGCTTATCATGAAACATAGATATGAGATGCAATATCTCGTTTTAGGAAGCATTTGAACTCTATTGCTTAGATACGTAGACATCTGCAAACGCTATTTCCTAGCGAGGAAGTATCGCATTCACATTCATTTGAAGTGTAGACGAGGAATACATAACACTTGGCAAATCATGTTATATCTTACCATGAAACATAGAAATGAGATGCGATATCGCGTTTTAAGAAGCATTAGAACTCTATTGCTACGATACCTAGACATCTGCAGATGCTATTTCCTAGCAAGGAAGTGTCGCATTTACATTCATTTGAAGTGTAGACGAGGAATACATGATACTTCGCTAATCATATTATATCATACCATGAAACATAGAAATGAGATGCGATATCGCGTTTTAAGAATCATTTGAACTCTATTGCTTCGATACGTGGACATCTGCAAACGCTATTTCCTTGCAAGGAAGTGTCGCATTTACAATCATTTGAAGTGTAGACGAGGAATACATAACACTTCGCAAATTATGTTATATCTTACCATGAAACATAGAAATGAGATGCGATATCGCGTTTTAAGAAGCATTAGAACTCTATTGCTACGATACCTAGACATCTGCAGACGCTATTTCCTAGCAAGGAAGTGTCGCATTTACATTCGTTTGAAATGTAGACGAGGAATACATGATACTTCGCAAATCATATTATATCTTACCATGAAACATAGAAATGAGATGCGATATCGCGTTTTAAGAAGCATTAGAACACTATTGCTACGATAGGTAGACATTTGCAAACGCTATTTCCTAGCAAAGAAGTCTCGCATTTACATTCATTTGAAGTATAGGCGAGGAATACATAACACTTCGCAAATAATATTACATCTTACCATGAAACATAGAAATAAGATGCGATATCGCGTTTTAAGAAGCATTAGAACTCTATTGCTACGATACCTAGACATCTGCAGACGCTATTTCCTAGCAAGGAAGTGTCGCATTTACATTCATTTGAAGTGTAGACGAGGAATACATGATACTTCGCAAATCATATTATATGTTACCATGAAACATAGAAATGAGATGCGATATCGCGTTTTAAGAAGCATTAGAACACTATTGCTACGATAGGTAGACATTTGCAAACGCTATTTCTTAGGAAAGAAGTCTCGCATTTACATTCATTTGAAGTATAGGCGAGGAATACATAACACTTCGCAAATAATATTACATCTTACCATGAAACATAGAAATGAGATGCGATAACGCGTTTTAAGAAGCATTAGAACTCTATTGCTACGATACCTAGATATCTGCAGACGCTATTTCCTTGCAAGGAAGTGTCGCATTTACATTCATTTGAAATGTAGACGAGGAATACATGATACTTCGCAAATCATATTATATCATACCATGAAACATGGAAATGAGATGCGATATCGCGTTTTAAGAAGCATTAGAACTCTATTGCTACGATACCTAGATATCTGCAGATGCTATTTCCTAGCAAGGAAGTGTCGCATTTACATTCATTTGAAGTGTAGACGAGGAATACATGATACTTCGCTAATCATATTATATCATACCATGAAACATGGAAATGAGATGCGATATCGCGTTTTAAGAAGCATTAGAACTCTATTGGTACGATACCTAGACATCTGCAGATGCTATTTCAAAGCAAGGAAGTGTCGTATTTACATTCGTTTGAAGTGTAGACGAGGAATACATGATACTTCGCAAATCATATTATATCTTACCATGAAACATAGAAATGAGATGCGATATCGCGTTTTAAGAATCATAGGAACTCTATTGCTACGATACGTAGACATCTGCAAACACTATTTCCTTGCAAGGAAGTGTCGCATTTACATTCATTTGAATCGTAGACAAGGAATACATAACACTTCGCAAATCATGTTATATCTTACCATGAAACATAGAAATGAGATGCGATATCGCGTTTTAAGAATCATATGAACTCTATTGCTACGAGACGTAGACATCTGCAGTCGCTATTTCCTTGCAAGGAAGTGTCGCATTTACATTCATTTGAAGTGTAGACGAGGAATACATAACACTTCGCAAATCATATTATATCTTACCATGAAACATAGAATTGAGATGCGATATCGCGTTTTAAGAAGCAGTAGAACTCTATTGCTACGATACGTAGGCATCTGCAAACGCTATTTCCTTGTAAGGAAGTGTCGCATTTACATTCATTTGAATCGTAGACAAGGAATACATGACACTTCGCAAATCATGTTATTTCTTACCATGAAACATAGAAATGAGATGCGATATCGCGTTTTAAGAATCATATGAACTCTATTGCTACGAGACGTAGACATCTGCAATCGCTATTTCCTTGCAAGGAAGTGTCGCATTTACATTCATTTGAAGTGTAGACTAGGAATACATCACACTTCGCAAATCATATTATATCTTAGCATGAAACATAGAAATGAGATGCGATATCGTGTTTTAAGAAGCATTAGAACTCTATTGCTACGATACCTAGACATCTGCAGACGCTATTTCGTAGCGAGGAAGTATCGCATTCACATTCATTTGAAGTGTAGACAAGGAATACATAACACTTCGCAAATCATGTTATATCTTACCATGAAACATAGAATTGAGATGCGATATCGCGTTTTAAGAATCATATGAAATCTATTGCTACGATACGTAGACATCTGCAGACGCTATTTCCTAGCCAGGAAGTGTCGCCATTACATTCATTTGAAGTGTAGACGAGGAATACACAACACTTCGCAAATCATATTATATCTTACCATGAAACATAGAAATGAGATGCGATGTCTCGTTTTAAGAAGCATTAGAAATCTATTGCTACGATACGTAGACATCTGCAAACGCCATTTCCTAGCGAGGAAGTGTCGCATTCACATTCATTTGAAGTGTAGACGAGGAATACACAATACTTCGCAAATCATATTATATCTTACCATGAAACATAGAAATAAGATGCGATATCGCGTTTTAAGAATCATAAGAACTCTATTGCTACGATACGTAGACATCTGCAAACGCTATTTCCTTGCAAGGAAGTGTCGCATTTACATTCATTTGAAGTGTAGGCGAGGAATACATGACACTTCGCAATGAATATTACATCTTATCATGAAACATAGAATTGAGTTGCGATATCTTGTTTTAAGAAGCATTTGAAATCTATTGCTTCGATACGTAGACACCTGCAAACGCTATTTCCTAGCATGGAAGTGTCGCATTTACATCCATTTGAATCGCAGACGAGGAATGCATAACACTTCGCAATGAATATTATATCTTATCATGAAACATAGATATGAGATGCAATATCTCGTTTTAGGAAGCATTTGAACTCTATTGCTTCGATACGTAGACATCTGCAAACGCTATTTCCTTGCAAGGGAGAGTCGCATTTACATTGATTTGAAGTGTAGACGAAGAATACATGATACTTCGCAATTCACTTTATATCTTACCATGAAACATAGAAATGAGATGCGATATCGCGTTTTAAGAAGCATTAGAAATCTATTGCTACGAGACGTAGACATCTGCCAACGCCATTTCCTAGCGAGGAAGTGTCGCATTTATATTCATTTGATGTGTAGGCGTGGAATACATAACACTTCGCAAATCATATTATATCTTACCATGAAACATAGAAATGAGATGCGATATCTCGTTTTAAGAAGCATTAGAAATCTATTGCTACGATACGTAGACATCTGCAAACGCCATTTCCTAGCGAGGAAGTGTCGCATTCACATTCATTTGAAGTGTAGACGAGGAATACACAATACTTCGCAAATCATATTATATCTTACCATGAAACATAGAAATGAGATGCGATATCGCGTTTTAAGAATCATAAGAACTCTATTGCTACGATACGTAGACATCTGCAAACGCTATTTCCTTGCAAGGAAGTGTCGCATTTACATTCATTTGAAGTGTAGGCGTGGAATACATAACACTTCGCAATGAATATTACATCTTAGCATGAAACATAGAAATGAGATTCGATATCGCGTTTTAAGTAGCATTAGAAAGCTATTGCTACGATACGTAGACATCTGCAAACGCTATTTCCTAGCGAGGAAGTGTCGCATTCACATTCATTTGAAGTGTAGACGAGGAATACACAATACTTCGCAAATCATATTATATCTCACCATGAAACATAGAAATGAGATTCGATATCGCGTTTTAATAAGCATTAGAAAGCTATTGCTACGATACGTAGACATCTGCAAACGCTATTTCCTAGCGAGGAAGTATCGCATTCACATTCATTTGAAGTGTAGACAAGAAATACATAACACTTCGCAAATCATGTTATATCTTACCATGAAACATAGAATTGAGATGCGATATCGCGTTTTAAGAATCATATGAACTCTATTGCTACGATACGTAGACATCTGCAATCGCTATTTCCTAGCGAGGAAGTATCGCATTCACATTCGTTTGAAGTGTAGACAAGGAATACATAACACTTCGCAAATCATGTTATATCTTACCATGAAACATAGAAATGAGATTCGACATCGCGTTTTAAGAAGCATTAGAAAGCTATTGCTACGATACGTAGACATCTGCAAATGCTATTTCCTAGCGAGGAAGGATCGCATTCACATTCGTTTGAAGTGTAGACAAGGAATACATAACACTTCGCAAATCATGTTATATCTTACCATGAAACATAGAAATGAGATGCGATATCGCGTTTTAAGAATCACATGAACTCTATTGCTACGAGACGTAGACATCTGCATTCGCTATTTCCTTGCAAGGAAGTGTCGCATTTACATTCATTTGAAGTGTAGACGAGGAATACGTAACACTTCGCAAATCATATTACATCTTACCATGAAACACAGAAATGAGATGCGATATCGCGTTTTAAGAAGCATTAGAACTCTATTGCTACGATACCTAGACATCTGCAGACGCTATTTCCTAGCAAGGAAGTGTCGCATTTACATTCATTTGTAGTGTAGACGAGGAATACATGACACTTCGCAAATCATATTATATCTTACCATGGAACATAGAAATGAGATGCGATATCGTGTTTTAAGAAGCATTAGAACTCTATTGCCACGATACCTAGACATCTGCAGACGCTATTTCCTAGCAAGGAAGTGTCGCATTTACATTCATTTGAATCGTAGGCGGGGAATGCATAACACCTCGCAAATCATATTATATCTTACCATGAAACATAGAAATGAGATGCGATATCGCGTTTTAAGAAGCATTAGAACTCTATTGCCACGATACCTAGACATCTGCAGACGCTATTTCCTAGCAACGAAGTGTCGCATTTACATTCATTTGAATCGTGGGCGAGGAATGCATAGCACTTCGCAATGAATATTATATCTTATCAGGAAACATAGATATGAGATGCAATATCTCGTTTTAAGAAGCATTTGAACTCTATTGCTTCGATACGTAGGCATCTGCAAACTCTATTTCCTAGCAAGGAAGTGTCGCATTTACATTCATTTGAAGTGTAGACGAGGAATACAAAACACTTCGCAAATCATATTATATCTTACCATGAAACATAGAAATGAGATGCGATATCGCGTTTTAAGAATCATAGGAACTCTATTGCTACGATACGTAGACATCTGCAAACGCTATTTCCTTGCAAAGAAGTGTTGCATTTACATTCATTTGAAGTGTGGACGAGGAATACATAACACTTCGCAAATCATATTATATCTTACCATGAAACATAGAAATGAGATGCGATATCGCGTTTTAAGAATCATAAGAACTCTATTGCTACGATACGTTGACATCTGCAAACGCTATTTCCTTGCAAGGAAGTGCGCATTTACATTTAGTTGATGTGTAGACGAGGAAGACATAACACTTCGCAAATCATATTATATCTTACCATGAAACATAGAAATGAGATGCGATATCGCGTTTTAAGAAGCATTAGAACTCTATTGCTACGATACGTAGACATCTGCAGACGCTATTTCCTTGCAAGGAAGTGTCGCATTTACATTCATTTGAAGTGTAGACGAGGAATACATGACACTTCGCAAATCATATTATATCTTACCATGAAACATAGAAATGAGATTCGACATCGCGTTTTAAGAATCATATGAACTCTATTGCTACGAGACGTAGACATCTGCAATCGCTATTTCCTTGCAAGGAAGTGTCGCATTTACATTCATTTGAAGTGTAGACGAGGAATACATGACAGTTCGCAAATCACATTATATCTTACCATGAAACATAGAAATGAGATTCGATATCGCGTTTTAAGAAGCATTAGAAAGCTATTGCTACGATACGTAGAAATCTGCAAATGCTATTTCCTAGCGAGGAAGTATCGCATTCACATTCGTTTGAAGTGTAGACAAGGAATACATAACACTTCGCAAATCATGTTATATCTTACCATGAAACATAGAAATGAGATTCGACATCGCGTTTTAAGAAGCATTAGAAAGCTATTGCTACGATACGTAGACATCTGCAAATGCTATTTCCTAGCGAGGAAGGATCGCATTCACATTCGTTTGAAGTGTAGACAAGGAATACATAACACTTCGCAAATCATGTTATATCTTACCATGAAACATAGAAATGAGATGCGATATCGCGTTTTAAGAATCACATGAACTCTATTGCTACGAGACGTAGACATCTGCATTCGCTATTTCCTTGCAAGGAAGTGTCGCATTTACATTCATTTGAAGTGTAGACGAGGAATACATAACACTTCGCAAATCATATTACATCTTACCATGAAACATAGAAATGAGATGCGTTATCGCGTTTTAAGAAGCATTAGAACTCTATTGCTACGATACCTAGACATCTGCAGACGCTATTTCCTAGCAAGGAAGTGTCGCATTTACATTCATTTGTAGTGTAGACGAGGAATACATGACACTTCGCAAATCATATTATATCTTACCATGGAACATAGAAATGAGATGCGATATCGTGTTTTAAGAAGCATTAGAACTCTATTGCCACGATACCTAGACATCTGCAGACGCTATTTCCTAGCAAGGAAGTGTCGCATTTACATTCATTTGAATCGTAGGCGAGGAATGCATAACACCTCGCAAATCATATTATATCTTACCATGGAACATAGAAATGAGATGCGATATCGCGTTTTAAGAAGCATTAGAACTCTATTGCCACGATACCTAGACATCTGCAGACGCTATTTCCTAGCAAGGAAGTGTCGCATTTACATTCATTTGAATCGTGGGCGAGGAATGCATAGCACTTCGCAATGAATATTATATCTTATCAGGAAACATAGATATGAGATGCAATATCTCGTTTTAAGAAGCATTTGAACTCTATTGCTTCGATACGTAGGCATCTGCAAACTCTATTTCCTAGCAAGGAAGTGTCGCATTTACATTCATTTGAAGTGTAGACGAGGAATACAAAACAATTCGCAAATCATATTATATCTTACCATGAAACATAGAAATGAGATGCGATATCGCGTTTTAAGAATCATAGGAACTCTATTGCTACGATACGTAGACATCTGCAAACGCTATTTCCTTGCAAAGAAGTGTTGCATTTACATTCATTTGAAGTGTAGACGAGGAATACATAACACTTCGCAAATCATATTATATCTTACCATGAAACATAGAAATGAGATGCGATATCGCGTTTTAAGAATCATAAGAACTCTATTGCTACGATACGTTGACATCTGCACACGCTATTTCCTTGCAAGGAAGTGCGCATTTACATTTAGTTGATGTGTAGACGAGGAAGACATAACACTTCGCAAATCATATTATATCTTACCATGAAACATAGAAATGAGATGCGATATCGCGTTTTAAGAAGCATTAGAAACCTATTGCTACGATACGTAGACATCTGCAAACGCTATTTCCTGGCGAGGAAGTATCGCATTCACATTCATTTGAAGTGTAGACAAGGAATACATAACACTTCGCAAATCATGTTATATCTTACCATGAAACATAGAAATGAGATTCGACATCGCGTTTTAAGAAGCATTAGAAAGCTATTGCTACGATACGTAGACATCTGCAAATGCTATTTCCTAGCGAGGAAGGATCGCATTCACATTAGTTTGAAGTGTAGACAAGGAATACATAACACTTCGCAAATCATGTTATATCTTACCATGAAACATAGAAATGAGATGCGATATCGCGTTTTAAGAATCACATGAACTCTATTGCTACGAGACGTAGACATCTGCATCCGCTATTTCCTTGCAAGGAAGTGTCGCATTTACATTCATTTGAAGTGTAGACGAGGAATACATAACACTTCGCAAATCATATTACATCTTACCATGAAACATAGAAATGAGATGCGATATCGCGTTTTAAGAAGCATTAGAACTCTATTGCTACGATACCTAGACATCTGCAGACGCTATTTCCTAGCAAGGAAGTATCTCATTTACAATCATTTGTAGTGTAGACGAGGAATACATGACACTTCGCAAATCATATTATATCTTACCATGAATCATAGAAATGAGATGTGATATCGCGTTTTATGCAGCATTAGAACACTATTGCTACGAGACGTAGACATCTGCAATCGCTATTTCCTTGCAAGGAAGTGTCGCATTTACATTTGAAGTGTAGACGAGGAATACATAACACTTCGCAAATCATATTATATCTTACCATGAAACATAGAAATGAGATGCGATATCGCGTTTTAAGAAGCATTAGAACTCTATTGCTACGATACCTAGACATCTGCAGACGCTATTTCCTAGCAAGGAAGTGTCGCATTTACATTCATTTGAAGTGTAGACGAGGAATACCTAACACTTCGCAAATCATATTATATCTTACCATGAAACATAGAAATGAGATGCGACTTCGCGTTCTAAGGAGCATTAGAACACTGCTGCTACGATAGGTAGACATCTGCAAACGCTATTTCCTTGCAAGGAAGTGTCGCATTTACATTCATTTGAAGAGTAGACGAGGAATACAAAACACTTCGCAAATCATATTATATCTTACCATGAAACATAGAAATGAGATGCGATATCGCGTTTTAAGAATCATAGGAACTCTATTGCTACGATACGTAGACATCTGCAAACGCTATTTCCTTGAAAAGAAGTGTTGCATTTACATTCATTTGAAGTGTAGACGAGGAATACATAACACTTCGCAAATCATATTATATCTTACCATGAAACATAGAAATGAGATGCGATATCGCATTTTAAGAATCATAAGAACTCTATTGCTACGATACGTTGACATCTGCAAACGCTATTTCCTTGCAAGGAAGTGCGCATTTACATTTATTTGATGTGTAGACGAGGAAGACATAACACTTCGCAAATCATATTATATCTTACCATGAAACATAGAAATGAGATGCGATATCGCGTTTTAAGACGCATTAGTACTCTATTGCTACGATACCTAGACATCTGCAGACGCTAATTCCTAGCAAGGAAGTGTCGCATTTACATTCATTTGAAGTGTAGACGAGGAATACATGATACTTCGCAAATAATATTACATCTTACCCTGAAACATAGAAATGAGATGCGATATCGCGTTTTAAGAAGCATTAAAATTCTATTGCTACGATACGTAGACTTCTGCAAACGCTATTTCCTAGCAAGGAAGTGTCGCATTTACATTCATTTGAATCGTAGGCGAGGAATGCATAACACTTCGCAATGAATATTATATCTTATCATGAAACATAGATATGAGATGCAATATCTCGTTTTAAGAAGCATTTGAACTCTATTGCTTCGATACGTAGACATCTGCAAGCGCTATTTCCTTGCAAGGAAGTGTCGCATTTACATTCATTTGAAGTGTAGACAAGGAATACATAACACTTCGCAAATCATGTTATATCTTACCATGAAACATAGAAATGAGATGCGATATCGCGTTTTAAGAACCATATGAACTCTATTGCTACGAGACGTAGACATCTGCAATCGCTATTTCCTTGCAAGGAAGTGTCGCATTTACATTCATTTGAAGTGTAGACGAGGAATACATAACTTCGCAAATCATATTATATCTTACCATGAAACATAGAAATGAGATGCGATATCGCGGTTTAAGAATCATATGAACTCTATTGCTACGAGACGTAGACATCTGCAAATGCTATTTCCTAGCGAGGAAGTATCGCATTCACATTCGTTTGAAGTGTAGACAAGGAATACATAACACTTCGCAAATCATGTTATATCTTACCATGAAACATAGAAATGAGATTCGACATCGCGTTTTAAGAAGCATTAGAAAGCTATTGCTACGATACGTAGACATCTGCAAATGCTATTTCCTAGCGAGGAAGTATCGCATTCACATTCGTTTGAAGTGTAGACAAGGAATACATAACACTTCGCAAATCATGTTATATCTTACCATGAAACATAGAAATGAGATGCGATATCGCGTTTTAAGAAGCATTAGAACTCTATTGCTACGATACCTAGACATCTGCAGACGCTATTTCCTAGCAAGGAAGTGTCGCATTTACATTCATTTGAAGTGTAGACGAGGAATACATGATACTTCGCAAATCATATTATATCTTACCAAGAAACATAGAAATGAGATGCGATATCGCGTTTTAAGCATCATAAGAACTCTATTGCTACGATACGTAGATATCTGCAAACGCTATTTCCTTGCAAGGAAGTGTCGCATTTACATTCATTTGAATCGTAGACAAGGAATGCATAACACTTCGCAATGAATATTATATCTTATCAGGAGACATAGATATGAGATGCAATATCTCGTTTTAAGAAGCATTTGAACTCTATTGCTTCGATACGTAGACATCTGCAAACGCTATTTCCTAGCAAGGAAGTGTCGCATTTACATTCATTTGAAGTGTAGGCGAGGAATACGTTACACTTCGCAAATCATATTATATCTTACCATGAAACATAGAAATGAGATGCGATATCGCGTTTTAGGAAGCATTAGAACTCTATTGCTACGATACGTTGACAACTGCAAACGCTATTTCCTTGCAAGGAAATGTCGCATTTACATTCATTTGAATCGTAGACGAGGAATGCATAACACTTCGCAATGAATATTATATCTTATCAGGAAACATAGATATGAGATGCAATATCTCGTTTTAAGCATTTGAACTCTATTGCTTCGATACGTAGACATCTGCAAACGCTATTTCCTAGCAAGGATGTGTCGCATTTACATTCATTTGAAGTGTAGGCGAGGAATACATGACACTTCGCAAATCATATTATATCTTACCATGAAACATAGAAATGAGATGCGATATCGCGTTTTAAGAATCATATGAACTCTATTGCTACGATACGTAGACATCTGCAAACGCTATTTCCTACCAAGGAAGTGTCGCATTTACATTCATTTGAAGTGTAGACGAGGAATACATGATACATCGCAAATCATATTATATCTTACCATGAAACATAGAAATGAGATGCGATATCGCGTTTTAAGAATCATAGGAACTCTATTGCTACGATACGTAGACATCTGCAAACGCCATTTCCTTGCAAGGAAGTGTCGCATTTACATTCATTTGAGGTGTAGACGAGGAATACATAATACTCCGCAAATCATATTATATCTTACCATGAAACATAGAAATGAGATACGATATCGCATTTTAAGAATCATAGGAACTCTATTGCTACGATACGTAGACATCTGCAAACGCTATTTCCTTGCAAAGAAGTGTCGCATTTACATTCATTTGAAGTGTAGACGAGGAATACATGACACTTCGCAAATCATATTATATCTTACCATGAAACATAGAAATGAGATGCGATATCGCGTTTTAAGATGCATTAGAACTCTATTGCTACGATACCTAGACATCTGCAGACGCTATTTCCTAGCAAGGAAGTGTCGCATTTACATTCATTTGTAGTGTAGACGAGGAATACATGACACTTCGCAAATCATATTATATCTTGCCATGGAACACAGAAATGAGATGCGATATCGTGTTTTAAGAAGCATTAGAACTCTATTGCCACGATACCTGGACATCTGCAGACGCTATTTCCTAGCAAGGAAGTGTCGCATTTACATTCATTTGAATCGTAGACGAGGAATGCATAACACTTCGCAAATCATATTATATCTTACCATGAAGCATAGAAATGAGATGCGATATCGCGTTTTAAGATGCATTAGAACTCTATTGCCACGATACCTAGACATCTGCAGACGCTATTTCCTAGCAAGGAAGTGTCGCATTTACATTCATTTGAATCGTGGGCGAGGAATGCATAACACTTCGCAATGAATATTATATCTTATCAGGAAACATAGATATGAGATGCAATATCTCGTTTTAAGAAGCATTTGAACTCTATTGCTTCGATACGTAGGCATCTGCAAACTCTATTTCCTAGCAAGGAAGTGTCGCATTTACATTCATTTGAAGTGTAGACGAGGAATACAAAACACTTCGCAAATCATATTATATCTTACCATGAAACATAGAAATGAGATGCGATATCGCGTTTTAAGAATCATAGGAACTCTATTGCTACGATACGTAGACATCTGCAAACGCTATTTCCTTGCAAAGAAGTGTCGCATTTACATTCATTTGAAGTGTAGACGAGGAATACATAACACTTCGCAAATCATATTATATCTTACCATGAAACATAGAAATGAGATGCGATATCGCGTTTTAAGAATCATAAGAACTCTATTGCTACGATACGTTGACATCTGCAAACGCTATTTCCTTGCAAGGAAGTGCGCATTTACATTTAGTTGATGTGTAGACGAGGAAGACATAACACTTCGCAAATCATATTATATCTCACCATGAAACATAGAAATGAGATGCGATATCGCGTTTCAAGAAGCATTAGAACTCTATTGCTACGATGCGTAGACATCTGCAGACGCTATTTCCTTGCAAGGAAGTGTCGCATTTACATTCATTTGAAGTGTAGACGAGGAATACATGACACTTCGCAAATCATATTATATCTTACCATGAAACATAGAAATGAGATTCGACATCGCGTTTTAAGAATCATATGAACTCTATTGCTACGAGACATAGACATCTGCAATCGCTATTTCCTTGCAAGGAAGTGTCGCATTTACATTCATTTGAAGTGTAGACGAGGAATACATAACACTTCGCAAATCATATTACATCTTACCATGAAACATAGAAATGAGATGCGATATCGCGTTTTAAGAAGCATTAGAACTCTATTGCTACGATACCTAGACATCTGCAGACGCTATTTCCTAGCAAGGAAGTATCTCATTTACAATCATTTGTAGTGTAGACGAGGAATACATGACACATCGCAAATCATATTATATCTTACCATGAATCATAGAAATGAGATGTGATATCGCGTTTTATGAAGCATTAGAACACTATTGCTACGAGACGTAGACATCTGCAATCGCTATTTCCTTGCAAGGAAATGTCGCATTTACATTTGAAGTGTAGACGAGGAATACATAACACTTCGCGAATCATATTATATCTTACCATGAAACATAGAAATGAGATGCGATATCGCGTCTTAAGAATCATAAGAACTCTATTGCTACGATACGTTGACATCTGCAAACGCTATTTCCTTGCAAGGAAGTGCGCATTTACATTTAGTTGATGTGTAGACGAGGAAGACATAACACTTCGCAAATCATATTATATCTTACCATGAAACATAGAAATGAGATGCGATATCGCGTTTCAAGAAGCATTAGAACTCTATTGCTACGATGCGTAGACATCTGCAGACGCTATTTGCTTGCAAGGAAGTGTCGCATTTACATTCATTTGAAGTGTAGACGAGGAATACATGACACTTCGCAAATCATATTATATCTTACCATGAAACATAGAAATGAGATTCGACATCGCGTTTTAAGAATCATATGAACTCTATTGCTACGAGACATAGACATCTGCAATCGCTATTTTCTTGCAAGGAAATGTCGCATTTACATTTGAAGTGTAGACGAGGAATACATAACACTTCGCAAATCATATTATATCTTACCATGAAACATAGAAATGAGATGCGATATCGCGTTTTAAGAAGCATTAGAACTCTATTGCTACGATACCTAGACATCTGCAGACGCTATTTCCTTGCAAAGAAGTGTCGCATTTACATTCATTTGAAGTGTAGACGAGGAATACATAACACTTCGCAAATCATATTATATCTTACCATGAAACATAGAAATGAGATGCGATATCGCGTTTTAAGAATCATAAGAACTCTATTGCTACGATACGTTGACATCTGCAAACGCTATTTCCTTGCAAGGAAGTGCGCATTTACATTTAGTTGATGTGTAGACGAGGAAGACATAACACTTCGCAAATCATATTATATCTCACCATGAAACATAGAAATGAGATGCGATATCGCGTTTCAAGAAGCATTAGAACTCTATTGCTACGATGCGTAGACATCTGCAGACGCTATTTCCTTGCAAGGAAGTGTCGCATTTACATTCATTTGAAGTGTAGACGAGGAATACATGACACTTCGCAAATCATATTATATCTTACCATGAAACATAGAAATGAGATTCGACATCGCGTTTTAAGAATCATATGAACTCTATTGCTACGAGACATAGACATCTGCAATCGCTATTTCCTTGCAAGGAAGTGTCGCATTTACATTCATTTGAAGTGTAGACGAGGAATACATAACACTTCGCAAATCATATTACATCTTACCATGAAACATAGAAATGAGATGCGATATCGCGTTTTAAGAAGCATTAGAACTCTATTGCTACGATACCTAGA
The DNA here is from genome assembly GCF_050948175.1 of Xylocopa sonorina. NCBI lineage: Eukaryota > Metazoa > Arthropoda > Insecta > Hymenoptera > Apidae > Xylocopa > Xylocopa sonorina. The sequence goes on from NW_027490458.1 coordinate 68,198, forward strand.
CATCTGCAGACGCTATTTCCTAGCAAGGAAGTATCTCATTTACAATCATTTGTAGTGTAGACGAGGAATACATGACACATCGCAAATCATATTATATCTTACCATGAATCATAGAAATGAGATGTGATATCGCGTTTTATGAAGCATTAGAACACTATTGCTACGAGACGTAGACATCTGCAATCGCTATTTCCTTGCAAGGAAATGTCGCATTTACATTTGAAGTGTAGACGAGGAATACATAACACTTCGCAAATCATATTATATCTTACCATGAAACATAGAAATGAGATGCGATATCGCGTCTTAAGAATCATAAGAACTCTATTGCTACGATACGTTGACATCTGCAAACGCTATTTCCTTGCAAGGAAGTGCGAATTTACATTTAGTTGATGTGTAGACGAGGAAGACATAACACTTCGCAAATCATATTATATCTTACCATGAAACATAGAAATGAGATGCGATATCGCGTTTCAAGAAGCATTAGAACTCTATTGCTACGATGCGTAGACATCTGCAGACGCTATTTGCTTGCAAGGAAGTGTCGCATTTACATTCATTTGAAGTGTAGACGAGGAATACATGACACTTCGCAAATCATATTATATCTTACCATGAAACATAGAAATGAGATTCGACATCGCGTTTTAAGAATCATATGAACTCTATTGCTACGAGACATAGACATCTGCAATCGCTATTTTCTTGCAAGGAAATGTCGCATTTACATTTGAAGTGTAGACGAGGAATACATAACACTTCGCAAATCATATTATATCTTACCATGAAACATAGAAATGAGATGCGATATCGCGTTTTAAGAAGCATTAGAACTCTATTGCTACGATACCTAGACATCTGCAGACGCTATTTCCTAGCAAGGAAGTGTCGCATTTACATTCATTTGAAGTGTAGACGAGGAATACATGATACTTCGCAAATCATATTATATCTTACCATGAAACATAGAAATGAGATGCGATATCGCGTTTTAAGCATCATAAGAACTCTATTGCTACGATACGTAGACATCTGCAAACGCTATTTCCTTGCAAGGAAGTGTCGCATTTACATTCATTTGAATCGTAGACAAGGAATGCATAACACTTCGCAATGAATATTATATCTTATCAGGAGACATAGATATGAGATGCAATATCTCGTTTTAAGAAGCATTTGAACTCTATTGCTTCGATACGTAGACATCTGCAAACGCTATTTCCTAGCAAGGAAGTGTCGCATTTACATTCATTTGAAGTGTAGGCGAGGAATACGTTACACTTCGCAAATCATATTATATCTTACCATGAAACATAGAAATGAGATGCGATATCGCGTTTTAGGAAGCATTAGAACTCTATTGCTACGATACGTTGACAACTGCAAACGCTATTTCCTTGCAAGGAAATGTCGCATTTACATTCATTTGAATCGTAGACGAGGAATGCATAACACTTCGCAATGAATATTATATCTTATCAGGAAACATAGATATGAGATGCAATATCTCGTTTTAAGAAGCATTTGAACTATGTTGCTTCGATACGTAGACATCTGCAAACGCTATTTCCTAGCAAGGATGTGTCGCATTTACATTCATTTGAAGTGTAGGCGAGGAATACATGACACTTCGCAAATCATATTATATCTTACCATGAGACATAGAAATGAGATGCGATATCGCGTTTTAAGAAGCATTAGAACTCTATTGCTACGATACCTAGACATCTGCAGACGCTATTTCCTAGCAAGGAAGTGTCGAATTTACATTCATTTGTAGTGTAGACGAGGAATACATGACACTTCGCAAATCATATTATATCTTACCATGGAACATAGAAATGAGATGCGATATCGTGTTTTAAGAATCATAAGAACTCTATTGCTACGATACGTAGACATCTGCAAACGCTATTTCCTTGCAAGGAAGTGTCGCATTTACATTCATTTGAATCGTAGACGAGGAATGCATAACACTTCGCAATGAATATTACATCTTATCATGAAATATAGAATTGAGATGCGATATGTTGTTTTAAGAAGCATTTGAACTCTATTGCTTCGATACGTAGACATCTGCAAACGCTATTTCCTAGCAAGGAAGTGTCGCATTTACATCCATTTGAATCGTAGACGAGGAATGCATAACACTTCGCAATGAATATTATATCTTACCATGAAACATAGAAATGAGATGCGATATCGCGTTTTAAGAAGCATTAGAACTCTATTGCTGCGATACCTAGACATCTGCAGATGCTATTTCCTAGCAAGGAAGTGTCGCATTTACATTCATTTGAAGTGTAGACGAGGAATACATGATACTTCGCAAATCATACTATATCTTACCATGAAACATAGAAATGAGATGCGATATCGCGTTTTAAGAAGCATTAGAACACTATTGCTACGATAGGTAGACATTTGCAAACGCTATTTCCTAGGAAAGAAGTCTCGCATTTACATTCATTTGAAGTATAGGCGAGGAATACATAACACTTCGCAAATAATATTACATCTTACCATGAAACATAGAAATGAGATGCGATATCGCATTTTAAGAAGCATTAGAACACTATTGCTACGATAGGTAGACATTTGCAAACGCTATTTCCTAGCAAAGAAGTCTCGCATTTACATTCATTTGAAGTATAGGCGAGGAATACATGACACTTCGCAAATAATATTACATCTTACCATGAAACACAGAAATGAGATGCGATATCGCGTTATAAGACGCATTAGAACTCTATTGCTACGATACCTAGACATCTGCAGACGCTAATTCCTAGCAAGGAAGTGTCGCATTTACATTCATTTGAAGTGTAGACGAGGAATACATAACACTTCGCAAATCATATTATATCTTACCATGAAACATAGAAATGAGATGCGATATCGCGTTTTAAGAAGCATTAGAACTCTATTGCTACGATACCTAGACATCTGCAGACGCTATTTCCTAGCAAGGAAGTGTCGCATTTACATTCATTTGAAGTGTAGACGAGGAATACATGATACTTCGCAAATCATATTATATCTTACCATGAAACATAGAAATGAGATGCGATATCGCGTTTTAAGCATCATAAGAACTCTATTGCTACGATACGTAGACATCTGCAAACGCTATTTCCTTGCAAGGAAGTGTCGCATTTACATTCATTTGAATCGTAGACAAGGAATGCATAACACTTCGCAATGAATATTATATCTTATCAGGAGACATAGATATGAGATGCAATATCTCGTTTTAAGAAGCATTTGAACTCTATTGCTTCGATACGTAGACATCTGCAAACGCTATTTCCTAGCAAGGAAGTGTCGCATTTACATTCATTTGAAGTGTAGGCGAGGAATACGTTACACTTCGCAAATCATATTATATCTTACCATGAAACATAGAAATGAGATGCGATATCGCGTTTTAGGAAGCATTAGAACTCTATTGCTACGATACGTTGACAACTGCAAACGCTATTTCCTTGCAAGGAAATGTCGCATTTACATTCATTTGAATCGTAGACGAGGAATGCATAACACTTCGCAATGAATATTATATCTTATCAGGAAACATAGATATGAGATGCAATATCTCGTTTTAAGAAGCATTTGAACTATGTTGCTTCGATACGTAGACATCTGCAAACGCTATTTCCTAGCATGGATGTGTCGCATTTACATTCATTTGAAGTGTAGGCGAGGAATACATGACACTTCGCAAATCATATTATATCTTACCATGAGACATAGAAATGAGATGCGATATCGCGTTTTAAGAAGCATTAGAACTCTATTGCTACGATACCTAGACATCTGCAGACGCTATTTCCTAGCAAGGAAGTGTCGCATTTACATTCATTTGAAGTGTAGGCGAGGAATACGTTACACTTCGCAAATCATATTATATCTTACCATGAAACATAGAAATGGGATGCGATATCGCGTTTTAGGAAGCATTAGAACTCTATTGCTACGATACGTTGACAACTGCAAACGCTATTTCCTTGCAAGGAAATGTCGCATTTACATTCATTTGAATCGTAGACGTGGAATCCATAACACTTCGCAATGAATATTGTATCTTATCAGGAAACATAGATATGAGATGCAATATCTCGTTTTAAGAAGCATTTGAACTATATTGCTTCGACACGTAGACATCTGCAAACGCTATTTCCTAGCAAGGATGTGTCGCATTTACATTCATTTGAAGTGTAGGCGAGGAATACATGACACTTCGCAAATCATATTATATCTTACCATGAAACATAGAAATGAGATGCGATATCGCGTTTTAAGAAGCATTAGAACTCTATTGCTACGATACCTAGACATCTGCAGACGCTATTTCCTAGCAAGGAAGTGTCGCATTTACATCCATTTGAATCGTAGACGAGGAATGCATAACACTTCGCAATGAATATTATATCTTACCATGAAACATAGAAATGAGATGCGATATCGCGTTTTAAGAAGCATTAGAACTCTATTGCTGCGATACCTAGACATCTGCAGATGCTATTTCCTAGCAAGGAAGTGTCGCATTTACATTCATTTGAAGTGTAGACGAGGAATACATGATACTTCGCAAATCATACTATATCTTACCATGAAACATAGAAATGAGATGCGATATCGCGTTTTAAGAAGCATTAGAACACTATTGCTACGATAGGTAGACATTTGCAAACGCTATTTCCTAGGAAAGAAGTCTCGCATTTACATTCATTTGAAGTATAGGCGAGGAATACATAACACTTCGCAAATAATATTACATCTTACCATGAAACATAGAAATGAGATGCGATATCGCATTTTAAGAAGCATTAGAACACTATTGCTCCGATAGGTAGACATTTGCAAACGCTATTTCCTAGCAAAGAAGTCTCGCATTTACATTCATTTGAAGTATAGGCGAGGAATACATGACACTTCGCAAATAATATTACATCTTACCATGAAACACAGAAATGAGATGCGATATCGCGTTATAAGACGCATTAGAACTCTATTGCTACGATACCTAGACATCTGCAGACGCTAATTCCTAGCAAGGAAGTGTCGCATTTACATTCATTTGAAGTGTAGACGAGGAATACATAACACTTCGCAAATCATATTATATCTTACCATGAAACATAGAAATGAGATGCGATATCGCGTTTTAAGAAGCATTAGAACTCTATTGCTACGATACCTAGACATCTGCAGACGCTATTTCCTAGCAAGGAAGTGTCGCATTTACATTCATTTGAAGTGTAGACGAGGAATACATGATACTTCTCAAATCATATTATATCTTACCATGAAACATAGAAATGAGATGCGATATCGCGTTTTAAGCATCATAAGAACTCTATTGCTACGATACGTAGACATCTGCAAACGCTATTTCCTTGCAAGGAAGTGTCGCATTTACATTCATTTGAATCGTAGACAAGGAATGCATAACACTTCGCAATGAATATTATATCTTATCAGGAGACATAGATATGAGATGCAATATCTCGTTTTAAGAAGCATTTGAACTATGTTGCTTCGATACGTAGACATCTGCAAACGCTATTTCCTAGCAAGGATGTGTCGCATTTACATTCATTTGAAGTGTAGGCGAGGAATACATGACACTTCGCAAATCATATTATATCTTACCATGAGACATAGAAATGAGATGCGATATCGCGTTTTAAGAAGCATTAGAACTCTATTGCTACGATACGTAGACATCTGCAAACGCTATTTCCTAGCAAGGAAGTGTCGCATTTACATTCATTTGAAGTGTAGGCGAGGAATACGTTACACTTCGCAAATCATATTATATCTTACCATGAAACATAGAAATGAGATGCGATATCGCGTTTTAGGAAGCATTAGAACTCTATTGCTACGATACGTTGACAACTGCAAACGCTATTTCCTTGCAAGGAAATGTCGCATTTACATTCATTTGAATCGTAGACGAGGAATGCATAACACTTCGCAATGAATATTATATCTTATCAGGAAACATAGATATGAGATGCAATATCTCGTTTTAAGAAGCATTTGAACTATGTTGCTTCGATACGTAGACATCTGCAAACGCTATTTCCTAGCAAGGATGTGTCGCATTTACATTCATTTGAAGTGTAGGCGAGGAATACATGACACTTCGCAAATCATATTATATCTTACCATGAGACATAGAAATGAGATGCGATATCGCGTTTTAAGAAGCATTAGAACTCTATTGCTACGATACCTAGACATCTGCAGACGCTATTTCCTAGCAAGGAAGTGTCGCATTTACATTCATTTGAAGTGTAGGCGAGGAATACGTTACACTTCGCAAATCATATTATATCTTACCATGAAACATAGAAATGGGATGCGATATCGCGTTTTAGGAAGCATTAGAACTCTATTGCTACGATACGTTGACAACTGCAAACGCTATTTCCTTGCAAGGAAATGTCGCATTTACATTCATTTGAATCGTAGACGTGGAATCCATAACACTTCGCAATGAATATTGTATCTTATCAGGAAACATAGATATGAGATGCAATATCTCGTTTTAAGAAGCATTTGAACTATATTGCTTCGACACGTAGACATCTGCAAACGCTATTTCCTAGCAAGGATGTGTCGCATTTACATTCATTTGAAGTGTAGGCGAGGAATACATGACACTTCGCAAATCATATTATATCTTACCATGAAACATAGAAATGAGATGCGATATCGCGTTTTAAGAAGCATTAGAACTCTATTGCTACGATACCTAGACATCTGCAGACGCTATTTCCTAGCAAGGAAGTGTCGCATTTACATCCATTTGAATCGTAGACGAGGAATGCATAACACTTCGCAATGAATATTATATCTTACCATGAAACATAGAAATGAGATGCGATATCGCGTTTTAAGAAGCATTAGAACTCTATTGCTGCGATACCTAGACATCTGCAGATGCTATTTCCTAGCAAGGAAGTGTCGCATTTACATTCATTTGAAGTGTAGACGAGGAATACATGATACTTCGCAAATCATACTATATCTTACCATGAAACATAGAAATGAGATGCGATATCGCGTTTTAAGAAGCATTAGAACACTATTGCTACGATAGGTAGACATTTGCAAACGCTATTTCCTAGGAAAGAAGTCTCGCATTTACATTCATTTGAAGTATAGGCGAGGAATACATAACACTTCGCAAATAATATTACATCTTACCATGAAACATAGAAATGAGATGCGATATCGCATTTTAAGAAGCATTAGAACACTATTGCTCCGATAGGTAGACATTTGCAAACGCTATTTCCTAGCAAAGAAGTCTCGCATTTAAATTCATTTGAAGTATAGGCGAGGAATACATGACACTTCGCAAATAATATTACATCTTACCATGAAACACAGAAATGAGATGCGATATCGCGTTATAAGACGCATTAGAACTCTATTGCTACGATACCTAGACATCTGCAGACGCTAATTCCTAGCAAGGAAGTGTCGCATTTACATTCATTTGAAGTGTAGACGAGGAATACATAACACTTCGCAAATCATATTATATCTTACCATGAAACATAGAAATGAGATGCGATATCGCGTTTTAAGAAGCATTAGAACTCTATTGCTACGATACCTAGACATCTGCAGACGCTATTTCCTAGCAAGGAAGTGTCGCATTTACATTCATTTGAAGTGTAGACGAGGAATACATGATACTTCTCAAATCATATTATATCTTACCATGAAACATAGAAATGAGATGCGATATCGCGTTTTAAGCATCATAAGAACTCTATTGCTACGATACGTAGACATCTGCAAACGCTATTTCCTTGCAAGGAAGTGTCGCATTTACATTCATTTGAATCGTAGACAAGGAATGCATAACACTTCGCAATGAATATTATATCTTATCAGGAGACATAGATATGAGATGCAATATCTCGTTTTAAGAAGCATTTGAACTCTATTGCTACGATACGTAGACATCTGCAAACGCTATTTCCTAGCAAGGAAGTGTCGCATTTACATTCATTTGAAGTGTAGGCGAGGAATACGTTACACTTCGCAAATCATATTATATCTTACCATGAAACATAGAAATGAGATGCGATATCGCGTTTTAGGAAGCATTAGAACTCTATTGCTACGATACGTTGACAACTGCAAACGCTATTTCCTTGCAAGGAAATGTCGCATTTACATTCATTTGAATCGTAGACGAGGAATGCATAACACTTCGCAATGAATATTATATCTTATCAGGAAACATAGATATGAGATGCAATATCTCGTTTTAAGAAGCATTTGAACTATGTTGCTTCGATACGTAGACATCTGCAAACGCTATTTCCTAGCAAGGATGTGTCGCATTTACATTCATTTGAAGTGTAGGCGAGGAATACATGACACTTCGCAAATCATATTATATCTTACCATGAGACATAGAAATGAGATGCGATATCGCGTTTTAAGAAGCATTAGAACTCTATTGCTACGATACCTAGACATCTGCAGACGCTATTTCCTAGCAAGGAAGTGTCGCATTTACATTCATTTGAAGTGTAGGCGAGGAATACGTTACACTTCGCAAATCATATTATATCTTACCATGAAACATAGAAATGGGATGCGATATCGCGTTTTAGGAAGCATTAGAACTCTATTGCTACGATACGTTGACAACTGCAAACGCTATTTCCTTGCAAGGAAATGTCGCATTTACATTCATTTGAATCGTAGACGTGGAATCCATAACACTTCGCAATGAATATTGTATCTTATCAGGAAACATAGATATGAGATGCAATATCTCGTTTTAAGAAGCATTTGAACTATATTGCTTCGACACGTAGACATCTGCAAACGCTATTTCCTAGCAAGGATGTGTCGCATTTACATTCATTTGAAGTGTAGGCGAGGAATACATGACACTTCGCAAATCATATTATATCTTACCATGAAACATAGAAATGAGATGCGATATCGCGTTTTAAGAAGCATTAGAACTCTATTGCTACGATACCTAGACATCTGCAGACGCTATTTCCTAGCAAGGAAGTGTCGCATTTACATCCATTTGAATCGTAGACGAGGAATGCATAACACTTCGCAATGAATATTATATCTTACCATGAAACATAGAAATGAGATGCGATATCGCGTTTTAAGAAGCATTAGAACTCTATTGCTGCGATACCTAGACATCTGCAGATGCTATTTCCTAGCAAGGAAGTGTCGCATTTACATTCATTTGAAGTGTAGACGAGGAATACATGATACTTCGCAAATCATACTATATCTTACCATGAAACATAGAAATGAGATGCGATATCTCGTTTTAAGAAGCATTAGAACACTATTGCTACGATAGGTAGACATTTGCAAACGCTATTTCCTAGGAAAGAAGTCTCGCATTTACATTCATTTGAAGTATAGGCGAGGAATACATAACACTTCGCAAATAATATTACATCTTACCATGAAACATAGAAATGAGATGCGATATCGCATTTTAAGAAGCATTAGAACACTATTGCTCCGATAGGTAGACATTTGCAAACGCTATTTCCTAGCAAAGAAGTCTCGCATTTAAATTCATTTGAAGTATAGGCGAGGAATACATGACACTTCGCAAATAATATTACATCTTACCATGAAACACAGAAATGAGATGCGATATCGCGTTATAAGACGCATTAGAACTCTATTGCTACGATACCTAGGCATCTGCAGACGCTAATTCCTAGCAAGGAAGTGTCGCATTTACATTCATTTGAAGTGTAGACGAGGAATACATAACACTTCGCAAATCATATTATATCTTACCATGAAACATAGAAATGAGATGCGATATCGCGTTTTAAGAAGCATTAGAACTCTATTGCTACGATACCTAGACATCTGCAGACGCTATTTCCTAGCAAGGAAGTGTCGCATTTACATTCATTTGAAGTGTAGACGAGGAATACATGATACTTCTCAAATCATATTATATCTTACCATGAAACATAGAAATGAGATGCGATATCGCGTTTTAAGCATCATAAGAACTCTATTGCTACGATACGTAGACATCTGCAAACGCTATTTCCTTGCAAGGAAGTGTCGCATTTACATTCATTTGAATCGTAGACAAGGAATGCATAACACTTCGCAATGAATATTATATCTTATCAGGAGACATAGATATGAGATGCAATATCTCGTTTTAAGAAGCATTTGAACTCTATTGCTTCGATACGTAGACATCTGCAAACGCTATTTCCTAGCAAGGAAGTGTCGCATTTACATTCATTTGAAGTGTAGGCGAGGAATACGTTACACTTCGCAAATCATATTATATCTTACCATGAAACATGGAAATGGGATGCGATATCGCGTTTTAGGAAGCATTAGAACTCTATTGCTACGATACGTTGACAACTGCAAACGCTATTTCCTTGCAAGGAAATGTCGCATTTACATTCATTTGAATCGTAGACGAGGAATGCATAACACTTGGCAATGAATATTATATCTTATCAGGAAACATAGATATGAGATGCAATATCTCGTTTTAAGAAGCATTTGAACTATATTGCTTCGACACGTAGACATCTGCAAACGCTATTTCCTAGCAAGGAAGTGTCGCATTTACATTCATTTGAAGTGTAGACGAGGAATACATAACACTTCGCAAATCATATTATATCTTACCATGAAACATAGAAATGAGATGCGATATCGCGTTTTAAGAAGCATTAGAACTCTATTGCTACGATACCTAGACATCTGCAGACGCTATTTCCTAGCAAGGAAGTGTCGCATTTACATTCATTTGAAGTGTAGACGAGGAATACATGATACTTCGCAAATCATATTATATCTTACCATGAAACATAGAAATGAGATGCGATATCGCGTTTTAAGCATCATAAGAACTCTATTGCTACGATACGTAGACATCTGCAAACGCTATTTCCTTGCAAGGAAGTGTCGCATTTACATTCATTTGAATCGTAGACAAGGAATGCATAACACTTCGCAATGAATATTATATCTTATCAGGAGACATAGATATGAGATGCAATATCTCGTTTTAAGAAGCATTTGAACTCTATTGCTTCGATACGTAGACATCTGCAAACGCTATTTCCTAGCAAGGAAGTGTCGCATTTACATTCATTTGAAGTGTAGGCGAGGAATACGTTACACTTCGCAAATCATATTATATCTTACCATGAAACATAGAAATGGGATGCGATATCGCGTTTTAGGAAGCATTAGAACTCTATTGCTACGATACGTTGACAACTGCAAACGCTATTTCCTTGCAAGGAAATGTCGCATTTACATTCATTTGAATCGTAGACGAGGAATGCATAACACTTCGCAAATAATATTACATCTTACCATGAAACATAGAAATGAGATGCGATATCGCGTTTTAAGACGCATTAGAACTCTATTGCTACGATACCTAGACATCTGCAGACGCTAATTCCTAGCAAGGAAGTGTCGCATTTACATTCATTTGAAGTGTAGACGAGGAATACATGATACTTCGCAAATAATATTACATCTTACCATGAAACATAGAAATGAGATGCGATATCGCGTTTTAAGAAGCATTAGAATTCTATTGCTACGATACGTAGACTTCTGCAAACGCTATTTCCTAGCAAGGAAGTGTCGCATATACATTCATTTGAATCGTAGGCGAGGAATGCATAACACTTCGCAATGAATATTATATCTTATCATGAAACATAGATATGAGATGCAATATCTCGTTTTAAGAAGCATTTGAACTCTATTGCTTCGATACGTAGACATCTGCAAACGCTATTTCCTTGCAAGGAAGTGTCGCATTTACATTCACTTGAAGTGTAGACGAGGAATACCTAACACTTCGCAAATCATATTATATCTTACCATGAAACATAGAAATGAGATGCGATATCGCGTTTTAAGAAGCATTAGAACTCTATTGCTACGATACGTAGATATCTTCAAACGCTATTTCCAAGCGAGGAAGTGTCGCATTTTCATTCATTTGAAGTGAAGACGAGGAATACATAACACTTCGCAATGAATATTATATCTTATCATGAAACATAGATATGAGATGCAATATCTCGTTTTAAGAAGCATTAGAAAGCTATGACTACGATACGTAGACATCTGCTAATGCTATTTCCTAGCGAGGAAGTATCGCATTCACATTCATTTGAAGAGTAGACGAGGAATACATAACACTTCGCAAATCATGCTATATCTTACCATGAAACATAGAAATGAGATGCGATATCGCGTTTTAAGTATCATATGAACTCTATTGCTACGATACGTAGACATCTGCAATCGCTATTTCCTTCCAAGGAAGTGTCGCATTTACATTCATTTGAAGTGTAGATGAGCAATACATGATACTTCGCTAATCATATTATATCTTACCATGAAACATAGAAATGAGATGCGATATCGCGTTTTAAGGAGCATTAGAACACTATTGCTACGATAGGTAGACATTTGCAAACGCTATTTCCTAGCAAAGAAGTGTCGCATTTACATTCATTTGAAGTGTATACGAGGAATACATAACACTTCGCAAATCATATTATATCTTACCATGAAGCATAGAAATGAGATGCGATATCGCGTTTTAAGAAGCATTACAACTCTATTGCTACGATACGTAGACATCTGCAATCGCTATTTCCTAGCAAGGAAGTGTCGCATTTACATTCATTTGAAGTGTAGACGAGGAATGCATAACACTTCGCAAATCATATTATGTCTTACCATGAAACATAGAAATGAGATGCGATATCGCGTTTTAAGAAGCATTAGAACTCTATTGCTACGATACGTAGACATCTGCAAACGCTATTTCCTTGCAAGGAAGTGTCGCATTTACATTCATTTGAATCGTAGACGAGGAATGCATAACACTTCGCAATGAATATTATATCTTATCAGGAAACATAGATATGAGATGCAATATCTCGTTTTAAGAATCATATGAACTCCATTGCTACGATACGTAGACATTTGCAGACGCTATTTCCTTGCATGGAAGTGTCGCATTTACATTCATTTGAAGTGTAGACGAGGAATACATAACACTTCGCAATGAATATTTTATCTCATCATGAAACATAGATATGAGATGCAATATCTCGTTTTAAGAAGCATTAGAAAGCTATTGCTACGATACATAGACATCTGCAAACGCTATTTCCTAGCGAGGAAGTATCGCATTCATATTCATTTGAAGTGTAGACGAGGAATACATAACACTTCGCAAATCATGTTATATCTTACCATGAAACATAGAAATGAGATGCGATATCGCGTTTTAAGAATCATATGAACTCTATTGCTACGATACGTAGACATCTGCAATCGCTATTTCCTTGCAAGGAAGTGTCGCATTTACATTCATTTGAAGTGTAGACGAGGAATACATAACACTTCGCAAATCATATTATATCTTACCATGAAACATAGAAATGAGATGCGATATCGCGTTTTAAGAAGCATTAGAACACTATTGCTACGATAGGTAGACATTTGCAAACGCTATTTCCTAGGAAAGAAGTCTCGCATTTACATTCATTTGAAGTATAGGCGAGGAATACATAACACTTCGCAAATAATATTACATCTTACCATGAAACATAGAAATGAGATGCGATATCGCATTTTAAGAAGCATTAGAACACTATTGCTGCGATAGGTAGACATTTGCAAACGCTATTTCCTAGCAAAGAAGTCTTGCATTTACATTCATTTGAAGTATAGGCGAGGAATACATGACACTTCGCAAATAATATTACATCTTACCATGAAACATAGAAATGAGATGCGATATCGCGTTTTAAGACGCATTAGAACTCTATTGCTACGATACCTAGACATCTGCAGACGCTAATTCCTAGCAAGGAAGTGTCGCATTTACATTCATTTGAAGTGTAGACGAGGAATACATGATACTTCGCAAATAATATTACATCTTACCATGAAACATAGAAATGAGATGCGATATCGCGTTTTAAGAAGCATTAGAATTCTATTGCTACGATACGTAGACTTCTGCAAACGCTATTTCCTAGCAAGGAAGTGTCGCATATACATTCATTTGAATCGTAGGCGAGGAATGCATAACACTTCGCAATGAATATTATATCTTATCATGAAACATAGATATGAGATGCAATATCTCGTTTTAAGAAGCATTTGAACTCTATTGCTTCGATACGTAGACATCTGCAAACGCTATTTCCTTGCAAGGAAGTGTCGCATTTACATTCATTTGAAGTGTAGACGAGGAATACCTAACACTTCGCAAATCATATTATATCTTACCATGAAACATAGAAATGAGATGCGACATCGCGTTCTAAGGAGCATTAGAACACTGCTGCTACGATAGGTAGACATTTGCAAACGCTATTTCCTAGCAAGGAAGTGTCGCATTTACATTCATTTGAAGTGTAGACGAGGAATACATAACACTCCGCAAATCATATTATATCTTACCATGAAACATAGAAATGAGATACGATATCGCGTTTTAAGAATCATAGGAACTCTATTGCTACGATACGTAGACATCTGCAAACGCTATTTCCTTGCAAAGAAGTGTCGCATTTACATTCATTTGAAGTGTAGGCGAGGAATACATGACACTTCGCAAATCATATTATATCTTACCAGGAAACATAGATATGAGATGCAATATCTCGTTTTAAGAAGCATTAGAAAGCTATTGCTACGATACATAGACATCTGCAAACGCTATTTCCTAGCGAGGAAGTATCGCATTCATATTCATTTGAAGTGTAGACGAGGAATACATAACACTTCGCAAATCATGTTATATCTTACCATGAAACATAGAAATGAGATGCGATATCGCGTTTTAAGAATCATATGAACTCTATTGCTACGATACGTAGACATCTGCAATCGCTATTTCCTTGCAAGGAAGTGTCGCATTTACATTCATTTGAAGTGTAGACGAGGAATACATAACACTTCGCAAATCATATTATATCTTACCATGAAACATAGAAATGAGATGCGATATCGCGTCTTAAGAAGCATTAGAACACTATTGCTACGATAGGTAGACATTTGCAAACGCTATTTCCTAGGAAAGAAGTCTCGCATTTACATTCATTTGAAGTATAGGCGAGGAATACATAACACTTCGCAAATAATATTACATCTTACCATGAAACATAGAAATGAGATGCGATATCGCATTTTAAGAAGCATTAGAACACTATTGCTGCGATAGGTAGACATTTGCAAACGCTATTTCCTAGCAAAGAAGTCTTGCATTTACATTCATTTGAAGTATAGGCGAGGAATACATGACACTTCGCAAATAATATTACATCTTACCATGAAACATAGAAATGAGATGCGATATCGCGTTTTAAGACGCATTAGAACTCTATTGCTACGATACCTAGACATCTGCAGACGCTAATTCCTAGCAAGGAAGTGTCGCATTTACATTCATTTGAAGTGTAGACGAGGAATACATGATACTTCGCAAATAATATTACATCTTACCATGAAACATAGAAATGAGATGCGATATCGCGTTTTAAGAAGCATTAGAATTCTATTGCTACGATACGTAGACTTCTGCAAACGCTATTTCCTAGCAAGGAAGTGTCGCATATACATTCATTTGAATCGTAGGCGAGGAATGCATAACACTTCGCAATGAATATTATATCTTATCATGAAACATAGATATGAGATGCAATATCTCGTTTTAAGAAGCATTTGAACTCTATTGCTTCGATACGTAGACATCTGCAAACGCTATTTCCTTGCAAGGAAGTGTCGCATTTACATTCATTTGAAGTGTAGACGAGGAATACCTAACACTTCGCAAATCATATTATATCTTACCATGAAACATAGAAATGAGATGCGACATCGCGTTCTAAGGAGCATTAGAACACTGCTGCTACGATAGGTAGACATTTGCAAACGCTATTTCCTAGCAAGGAAGTGTCGCATTTACATTCATTTGAAGTGTAGACGAGGAATACATAACACTCCGCAAATCATATTATATCTTACCATGAAACATAGAAATGAGATACGATATCGCGTTTTAAGAATCATAGGAACTCTATTGCTACGATACGTAGACATCTGCAAACGCTATTTCCTTGCAAAGAAGTGTCGCATTTACATTCATTTGAAGTGTAGGCGAGGAATACATGACACTTCGCAAATCATATTATATCTTACCATGAAACATAGAAATGAGATGCGATATCGCGTTTTAAGAAGCATTAGAACTCTATTGCTACGATACCTAGACATCTGCAGACGCTATTTCCTAGCAAGGAAGTGTCGCATTTACATTCATTTGTAGTGTAGACGAGGAATACATGACACTTCGCAAATCATATTATATCTTACCATGGAACATAGAAATGAGATGCGATATCGTGTTTTAAGAATCATAAGAACTCTATTGCTACGATACGTAAACATCTGCAAACGCTATTTCCTTGCAAGGAAGTGTCGCATTTACATTCATTTGAATCGTAGACGAGGAATGCATAACACTTCGCAATGAATATTACATCATATCATGAAATATAGAATTGAGATGCGATATCTTGTTTTAAGAAGCATTTGAACTCTATTGCTTCGATACGTAGACATCTGCAAACGCTATTTCCTAGCAAGGAAGTGTCGCATTTACATCCATTTGAATCGTAGACGAGGAATGCATAACACTTCGCAATGAATATTATATCTTATCATGAAACATAGATATGAGATGCAATATCTCGTTTTAAGAAGCATTTGAACTCTATTGCTTCGATACGTAGACATCTGCAAACGCTATTTCCTTGCAAGGAAGTGTCGCATTTACATTCATTTGAAGTGTAGACGAGGAACACATAACACTTCGCAAATCATATTATATCTTACCATGAAACATAGAAATGAGATGCGATATCGCGTTTTAGGAAGCTTTAGAACTCTATTGCTACGATACGTTGACAACTGCAAACGCTATTTCCTTGGAAGGAAATGTCGCATTTACATTCATTTGAATCGTAGACGAGGAATGCATAACACTTCGCAATGAATATTATATCTTATCAGGAAACATAGATATGAGATGCAATATCTCGTTTTAAGAAGCATTTGAACTCTATTGCTTCGATACGTAGACATCTGCAAACGCTATTTCCTAGCAAGGATGTGTCGCATTTACATTCATTTTAAGTGTAGACGAGGAATACATGATACTTCGCAAATAATATTACATCTTACCATGAAACATAGAAATGAGATGCGATATCGCGTTTTAAGAAGCATTAGAATTCTATTGCTACGATACGTAGACTTCTGCAAACGCTATTTCCTAGCAAGGAAGTGTCGCATATACATTCATTTGAATCGTAGGCGAGGAATGCATAACACTTCGCAATGAATATTATATCTTATCATGAAACATAGATATGAGATGCAATATCTCGTTTTAAGAAGCATTTGAACTCTATTGCTTCGATACGTAGACATCTGCAAACGCTATTTCCTTGCAAGGAAGTGTCGCATTTACATTCATTTGAAGTGTAGACGAGGAATACCTAACACTTCGCAAATCATATTATATCTTACCATGAAACATATAAATGAGATGCGACATCGCGTTCTAAGGAGCATTAGAACACTGCTGCTACGATAGGTAGACATTTGCAAACGCTATTTCCTAGCAAGGAAGTGTCGCATTTACATTCATTTGAAGTGTAGACGAGGAATACATAACACTCCGCAAATCATATTATATCTTACCATGAAACATAGAAATGAGATACGATATCGCGTTTTAAGAATCATAGGAACTCTATTGCTACGATACGTAGACATCTGCAAACGCTATTTCCTTGCAAAGAAGTGTCGCATTTACATTCATTTGAAGTGTAGGCGAGGAATACATGACACTTCGCAAATCATATTATATCTTACCATGAAACATAGAAATGAGATGCGATATCGCGTTTTAAGAAGCATTAGAACTCTATTGCTACGATACCTAGACATCTGCAGACGCTATTTCCTAGCAAGGAAGTGTCGCATTTACATTCATTTGTAGTGTAGACGAGGAATACATGACACTTCGCAAATCATATTATATCTTACCATGGAACATAGAAATGAGATGCGATATCGTGTTTTAAAAATCATAAGAACTCTATTGCTACGATACGTAAACATCTGCAAACGCTATTTCCTTGCAAGGAAGTGTCGCATTTACATTCATTTGAATCGTAGACGAGGAATGCATAACACTTCGCAATGAATATTACATCATATCATGAAATATAGAATTGAGATGCGATATCTTGTTTTAAGAAGCATTTGAACTCTATTGCTTCGATACGTAGACATCTGCAAACGCTATTTCCTAGCAAGGAAGTGTCGCATTTACATCCATTTGAATCGTAGACGAGGAATGCATAACACTTCGCAATGAATATTATATCTTATCATGAAACATAGATATGAGATGCAATATCTCGTTTTAAGAAGCATTTGAACTCTATTGCTTCGATACGTAGACATCTGCAAACGCTATTTCCTAGCAAGGATGTGTCGCATTTACATTCATTTTAAGTGTAGGCGAGGAATACATGACACTTCGCAAATCATATTATATCTTACCATGAAACATAGAAATGAGATGCGATATCGCGCTTTAAGAAGCATTAGAACTCTATTGCTACGATACCTAGATATCTGCAGACGCTATTTCCTAGCAAGGAAGTATCTCATTTACAATCATTTGTAGTGTAGACGAGGAATACATGACACTTCGCAAATCATATTATATCTTACCATGAATCATAGAAATGATATGTGATATCGCGTTTTATGAAGCATTAGAACACCATTGCTACGAGACGTAGACATCTGCAATCGCTATTTCCTTGCAAGGAAGTGTCGCATTTACATTCATTTGAAGTGTAGACGAGGAATACATAACACTTCGCAATGAATATTATATCTTATCATGAAACATAGATATGAGATGCAATATCTCGTTTTAAGAAGCATTAGAAAGCTATTGCTACGATACGTAGACATCTGCAAACGCTATTTCCTAGCGAGGAAGTATCGCATTCACATTCATTTGAAGTGTAGACGAGGAATACATAACACTTCGCAATGAATATTATATCTTATCATGAAACATAGATATGAGATGCAATATCTCGTTTTAAGAAGCATTAGAAAGCTATTGCTACGATACGTAGACATCTGCAAACGCTATTTCCTAGCGAGGAAGTGACGCATTTACATTCATTTGAAGTGTAGACGAGGAATACATAACACTTCGCAATGAATATTATATCTTATCATGAAACATAGATATGAGATGCAATATCTCGGTTTAAGAAGCATTAGAAAGCTATGACTACGATACGTAGACATCTGCTAATGCTATTTCCTAGCGAGGAAGTATCGCATTCACATTCATTTGAAGAGTAGACGAGGAATACATAACACTTCGCAAATCATGCTATATCTTACCATGAAACATAGAAATGAGATGCGATATCGCGTTTTAAGTATCATATGAACTCTATTGCTACGATACGTAGACATCTGCAATCGCTATTTCCTTCCAAGGAAGTGTCGCATTTACATTCATTTGAAGTGTAGACGAGCAATACATGATACTTCGCTAATCATATTATATCTTACCATGAAACATAGAAATGAGATGCGATATCGCGTTTTAAGAAGCATTAGAACACTATTGCTACGATAGGTAGACATTTGCAAACGCTATTTCCTAGCAAAGAAGTGTCGCATTTACATTCATTTGAAGTGTAGACGAGGAATACATAACACTTCGCAAATCATATTATATCTTACCATGAAGCATAGAAATGAGATGCGATATCGCGTTTTAAGAAGCATTACAACTCTATTGCTACGATACGTAGACATCTGCAATCGCTATTTCCTAGCAAGGAAGTGTCGCATTTACATTCATTTGAAGTGTAGACGAGGAATGCATAACACTTCGCAAATCATATTATGTCTTACCATGAAACATAGAAATGAGATGCGATATCGCGTTTTAAGAAGCATTAGAACTCTATTGCTACGATACGTAGACATCTGCAAACGCTATTTCCTTGCAAGGAAGTGTCGCATTTACATTCATTTGAATCGTAGACGAGGAATGCATAACACTTCGCAATGAATATTATATCTTATCAGGAAACATAGATATGAGATGCAATATCTCGTTTTAAGAATCATATGAACTCTATTGCTACGATACGTAGACATTTGCAGACGCTATTTCCTTGCATGGAAGTGTCGCATTTACATTCATTTGAAGTGTAGACGAGGAATACATAACACTTCGCAATGAATATTTTATCTCATCATGAAACATAGATATGAGATGCAATATCTCGTTTTAAGAAGCATTAGAAAGCTATTGCTACGATACATAGACATCTGCAAACGCTATTTCCTAGCGAGGAAGTATCGCATTCATATTCATTTGAAGTGTAGACGAGGAATACATAACACTTCGCAAATCATGTTATATCTTACCATGAAACATAGAAATGAGATGCGATATCGCGTTTTAAGAATCATATGAACTCTATTGCTACGATACGTAGACATCTGCAATCGCTATTTCCTTGCAAGGAAGTGTCGCATTTACATTCATTTGAAGTGTAGACGAGGAATACATAACACTTCGCAAATCATATTATATCTTACCATGAAACATAGAAATGAGATGCGATATCGCGTTTTAAGAAGCACTAGAACTGTATTGCTACGATACCTAGATATCTGCAGTCGCTATTTCCTAGCAAGGAAGTGTCGCATTTACATTCATTTGAAGTGTAGACGAGGAATACATAACACTTCGCAATGAATATTATATCTTATCATGAAACATAGATATGAGATGCAATATCTCGTTTTAAGAAGCATTAGAAAGCTATTGCTACGATACGTAGACATCTGCAAACGCTATTTCCTAGCGAGGAAGTATCGCATTCACATTCATTTGAAGTGTAGACGAGGAATACATAACACTTCGCAATGAATATTATATCTTATCATGAAACATAGATATGAGATGCAATATCTCGTTTTAAGAAGCATTAGAAAGCTATTGCTACGATACGTAGACATCTGCAAACGCTATTTCCTAGCGAGGAAGTGACGCATTTACATTCATTTGAAGTGTAGACGAGGAATACATAACACTTCGCAATGAATATTATATCTTATCATGAAACATAGATATGAGATGCAATATCTCGGTTTAAGAAGCATTAGAAAGCTATGACTACGATACGTAGACATCTGCTAATGCTATTTCCTAGCGAGGAAGTATCGCATTCACATTCATTTGAAGAGTAGACGAGGAATACATAACACTTCGCAAATCATGCTATATCTTACCATGAAACATAGAAATGAGATGCGATATCGCGTTTTAAGTATCATATGAACTCTATTGCTACGATACGTAGACATCTGCAATCGCTATTTCCTTCCAAGGAAGTGTCGCATTTACATTCATTTGAAGTGTAGACGAGCAATACATGATACTTCGCTAATCATATTATATCTTACCATGAAACATAGAAATGAGATGCGATATCGCGTTTTAAGAAGCATTAGAACACTATTGCTACGATAGGTAGACATTTGCAAACGCTATTTCCTAGCAAAGAAGTGTCGCATTTACATTCATTTGAAGTGTAGACGAGGAATACATAACACTTCGCAAATCATATTATATCTTACCATGAAGCATAGAAATGAGATGCGATATCGCGTTTTAAGAAGCATTACAACTCTATTGCTACGATACGTAGACATCTGCAATCGCTATTTCCTAGCAAGGAAGTGTCGCATTTACATTCATTTGAAGTGTAGACGAGGAATGCATAACACTTCGCAAATCATATTATGTCTTACCATGAAACATAGAAATGAGATGCGATATCGCGTTTTAAGAAGCATTAGAACTCTATTGCTACGATACGTAGACATCTGCAAACGCTATTTCCTTGCAAGGAAGTGTCGCATTTACATTCATTTGAATCGTAGACGAGGAATGCATAACACTTCGCAATGAATATTATATCTTATCAGGAAACATAGATATGAGATGCAATATCTCGTTTTAAGAATCATATGAACTCTATTGCTACGATACGTAGACATTTGCAGACGCTATTTCCTTGCATGGAAGTGTCGCATTTACATTCATTTGAAGTGTAGACGAGGAATACATAACACTTCGCAATGAATATTTTATCTCATCATGAAACATAGATATGAGATGCAATATCTCGTTTTAAGAAGCATTAGAAAGCTATTGCTACGATACATAGACATCTGCAAACGCTATTTCCTAGCGAGGAAGTATCGCATTCATATTCATTTGAAGTGTAGACGAGGAATACATAACACTTCGCAAATCATGTTATATCTTACCATGAAACATAGAAATGAGATGCGATATCGCGTTTTAAGAATCATATGAACTCTATTGCTACGATACGTAGACATCTGCAATCGCTATTTCCTTGCAAGGAAGTGTCGCATTTACATTCATTTGAAGTGTAGACGAGGAATACATAACACTTCGCAAATCATATTATATCTTACCATGAAACATAGAAATGAGATGCGATATCGCGTTTTAAGAAGCACTAGAACTGTATTGCTACGATACCTAGATATCTGCAGTCGCTATTTCCTAGCAAGGAAGTGTCGCATTTACATTCATTTGAAGTGTAGACGAGGAATACATAACACTTCGCAAATCATATTATATCTTACCATGAAACATAGAAATGAGATGCGATATCGCGTTTTAAGAAGCATTAGAACTCTATTGCTACGATACGTAGATATCTTCAAACGCTATTTCCTAGCGAGGAAGTGTCGCATTCACATTCATTTGAAGTGTAGACGAGGAATACATGGCACTTCGCAAATCATATTATATCTTACCATGAAACGTAGAAATGAGATGCAATATAGCGTTTTAAGAATCATAAGAACTCTATTGCTAAGATACGTAGACATCTGCAAACGCTATTTCCTTGCATGGAAGTGTCGCATTTACATTCATTTGAACCGTAGACGAGGAATGCATAACACTTCGCAATGAATATTATATCTTATCATGAAACATAGATATGAGATGCGATATCGCGTTATAAGTAGCATTAGAACTATATTGCTACGATACCTAGACATCTGCAGACGCTATTTCCTAGCAAGGAAGTGTCGCATTTACATTCATTTGAAGTGTAGACGAGGAATACATGATACTTCGCTAATCATATTATATCTTACCATGAAACATAGAAATGAGATGCGATATCGCGTTTTAAGAAGCATTAGAACACTATTGCTACGATAGGTAGACATTTGCAAACGCTATTTCCTAGCAAAGAAGTGTCGCATTTACATTCATTTGAAGTGTAGACGAGGAATACATAACACTTCGCAAATCATATTATATCTTACCATGAAGCATAGAAATGAGATGCGATATCGCGTTTTAAGAAGCATTACAACTCTATTGCTACGATACGTAGACATCTGCAATCGCTATTTCCTAGCAAGGAAGTGTCGCATTTACATTCATTTGAAGTGTAGACGAGGAATGCATAACACTTCGCAAATCATATTATGTCTTACCATGAAACATAGAAATGAGATGCGATATCGCGTTTTAAGAAGCATTAGAACTCTATTGCTACGATACGTAGACATCTGCAAACGCTATTTCCTTGCAAGGAAGTGTCGCATTTACATTCATTTGAATCGTAGACGAGGAATGCATAACACTTCGCAATGAATATTATATCTTATCAGGAAACATAGATATGAGATGCAATATCTCGTTTTAAGAATCATATGAACTCTA
The DNA here is from genome assembly GCF_050948175.1 of Xylocopa sonorina. Taxonomy (NCBI): domain Eukaryota; kingdom Metazoa; phylum Arthropoda; class Insecta; order Hymenoptera; family Apidae; genus Xylocopa; species Xylocopa sonorina. Next base: position 92,184 of record NW_027490458.1, read on the forward strand.
TTGCTACGATACGTAGACATTTGCAGACGCTATTTCCTTGCATGGAAGTGTCGCATTCACATTCATTTGAAGTGTAGACGAGGAATACATGACAATTCGCAAATCATATTATATCTTACCATGAAACGTAGAAATGAGTTGCAATATAGCGTTTTAAGAATCATAAGAACTCTATTGCTACGATACGTAGACATCTGCAAACGCTATTTCCTTGCATGGAAGTGTCGCATTTACATTCATTTGAAACGTAGACGAGGAATGCATAACACTTCGCAATGAATATTATATCTTATCATGAGACATAGATATGAGATGCAATATCTCGTTTTAAGAAGCATTTAAACTCTATTGCTACGATACCTAGACATCTGCAGACGCTATTTCCTAGCAAGGAAGTGTCGCATTTACATTCATTTGAAGTGTAGACGAGGAATACATGATACTTCGCAAATCATATTATATCTATACCATGAAACATAGAAATGAGATTCGATATCGCGTTTTAAGAAGCATTAGAAAGCTATTGCTACGATACGTAGATATCTGCAAACGCTATTTGCTAGCGAGGAAGTATCGCATTCATATTCATTTGAAGTGTAGACGAGGAATACATAACACTTCGCAAATCATGTTATTTCTTACCATGAAACATAGAAATGAGATGCGATATCGCGTTTTAAGAATCATATGAACTCTATTGCTACGATACGTAGACATCTGCAATCGCTATTTCATTGCAAGGAAGTGTCGCATTTACATTCATCTGAAGTGTAGACGAGGAATACATATCACTTCGCAAATCATATTATATCTTATCATGAAACACAGAAATGAGATGCGATATCGCGTTTTAAGAAGCATTAGAACTCTATTGCTACGATACGTAGTCATCTGCAAACGCTATTTCCTAGCGAGGAAGTGTCGCATTCACATTCATTTGAAGTGTAGACGAGGAATACATGACACTTCGCAAATCATATTATATCTTACCATGAAACATAGAAATGGGATTCGATATCGCGTTTTAAGAAGCATTAGAAAGCTATTGCTACGATACGTAGATATCAGCAAACGCTATTTCCTAGCGAGGAAGTATCGCATTCACATTCATTTGAAGTGTAGACGAGGAATACATAAAGCTTCGCAAATCATGTTATATCTTACCATGAAACATAGAAATGAAATGCGATATCGCGTTTTAAGAAGCAGTAGAACACTATTGCTACGATAGGTAGACATTTGCAAACGCTAATTCCCAGCAAAGAAGTGTCGCATTTACATTCATTTGAAGTGTAGACGAGGAATACATAACACTTCGCAAATCATATTATATCTTACCATGAAACGTAGAAGTGAGATGCGATATAGCGTTTTTAGAATCATAAGAACTCTATTGCTACGATACGTAGACATCTGCAATCGCTATTTCCTTGCAAGGAAGTGTCGCATTAACATTCATTTGAAGTGTAGACGAGGAATACATGATACTTCGCAAATCATATTATATCTTCGCATGAAACATAGCAATGAGATGCGATATCGCGTTTTAAGAAGCATTAGAACACTATTTCTACGATAGGTAGAATTTGCAAACGCTATTTCCTAGCAAAGAAGTGTCGCATTTACATTCATTTGATGTGTAGACGAGGAATACATAACACTTCGCAAATCATGTTATATCTTGCCATGAAACATAGAAATGAGATGCGATATCGCGTTTTAAGAAGCATTAGAACTCTATTGCTACGATACGTAGACATCTGCAAACGCTATTTCCTAGCGAGGAAGTGTCGCATTCACATTCATTTGAAGTGTAGACGAGGAATACATGACAATTCGCAAATCATATTATATCTTACCACGAAACGTAGAAATGAGTTGCAATATAGCGTTTTAAGAATCATAAGAACTCTATTGCTACGATACGTAGACATCTGCAAACGCTATTTCCTTGCATGGAAGTGTCGCATTTACATTCATTTGAAACGTAGACGAGGAATGCATAACACTTCGCAATGAATATTATATCTTATCATGAAACATAGATATGAGATGCAATATCTCGTTTTAAGAAGCATTTGAACTCTATTGCTACGATACCTAGACATCTGCAGACGCTATTTCCTAGCAAGGAAGTGTCGCATTTACATTCATTTGAAGTGTAGACGAGGAATACATGATACTTCGCAAATCATATTATATCTATACCATGAAACATAGAAATGAGATTCGATATCGCGTTTTAAGAAGCATTAGAAAGCTATTGCTACGATACGTAGATATCTGCAAACGCTATTTCCTAGCGAGGAAGTATCGCATTCATATTCATTTGAAGTGTAGACGAGGAATACATAACACTTCGCAAATCATGTTATATCTTACCATGAAACATAGAAATGAGATGCGATATCGCGTTTTAAGAATCATATGAACTCTATTGCTACGATACGTAGACATCTGCAATCGCTATTTCCTTGCAAGGAAGTGCCGCATTTGCATTCATTTGAAGTGTAGACGAGGAATACATATCACTTCGCAAATCATATTATATCTTATCATGAAACATAGAAATGAGATGCGATATCGCGTTTTAAGAAGCATTAGAACTCTATTGCTACGATACGTAGTCATCTGCAAACGCTATTTCCTAGCGAGGAAGTGTCGCATTCACATTCATTTGAAGTGTAGACGAGGAATACATGACACTTCGCAAATCATATTATATCTTACCATGAAACATAGAAATGGGATTCGATATCGCGTTTTAAGAAGCATTAGAAAGCTATTGCTACGATACGTAGATATCAGCAAACGCTATTTCCTAGCGAGGAAGTATCGCATTCACATTCATTTGAAGTGTAGACGAGGAATACATAACGCTTCGCAAATCATGTTATATCTTACCATGAAACATAGAAATGAGATGCGATATCGCGTTTTAAGAAGCAGTAGAACACTATTGCTACGATAGGTAGACATTTGCAAACGCTATTTCCCAGCAAAGAAGTGTCGCATTTACATTCATTTGAAGTGTAGACGAGGAATACATAACACTTCGCAAATCATATTATATCTTACCATGAAACATAGAAATGAGATGCGATATCGCGTTTTATGAAGCATTAGAACTCTATTGCTACGATACGTAGACATCTGCAAACGCTATTTCCTAGCGAGGAAGTGTCGCATTCACATTCATTTGAATTGTAGACGAGGAATACATAACACTTCGCAAATCATATTATATCTTACCATGAAACGTAGAAGTGAGATGCAATATAGCGTTTTTAGAATCATAAGAACTCTAGTGCTACGATACGTAGACATCTGCAATCGCTATTTCCTTGCAAGGAAGTGTCGCATTAACATTCATTTGAAGTGTAGACGAGGAATACATGACACTTCGCAAATCATATTATATCTTACCATGAAACATAGAAATGAGATGCGATATCGCGTTTTAAGAAGCATTAGAGCACTATTGCTACGATAGGTAGACATTTGCAGACGCTATTTCCTAGCAAAGAAGTGTCGCATTTACATTCATTTGATGTGTAGACGAGGAATACATAACACTTCGCAAATCATATTATATCTTACCATGAAACATAGAAATGACATGCGATATTGCGTTTTAAGAAGCATTAGAACTCTATTGCTACGATACCTAGACATCTGCAGACGCTATTTCCTAGCAAGGAAGTGTCGCATTTACATTCATTTGAAGTGTAGACGAGGAATACATAACACTTCGCAAATCATATTATATCTTACCATGAAACATAGAAATGACATGCGATATTGCGTTTTAAGAAGCATTAGAACTCTATTGCTACGATACCTAGACATCTGCAGACGCTATTTCCTAGCAAGGAAGTGTCGCATTTACATTCATTTGAAGTGTAGACGAGGAATACATGATACTTCGCAAATCATATTATATCTATACCATGAAACATAGAAATGAGATTCGATATCGCGTTTTAAGAAGCATTAGAAAGCTATTGCTACGATACGTAGATATCTGCAAACGCTATTTGCTAGCGAGGAAGTATCGCATTCATATTCATTTGAAGTGTAGACGAGGAATACATAACACTTCGCAAATCATGTTATTTCTTACCATGAAACATAGAAATGAGATGCGATATCGCGTTTTAAGAATCATATGAACTCTATTGCTACGATACGTAGACATCTGCAATCGCTATTTCATTGCAAGGAAGTGTCGCATTTACATTCATCTGAAGTGTAGACGAGGAATACATATCACTTCGCAAATCATATTATATCTTATCATGAAACACAGAAATGAGATGCGATATCGCGTTTTAAGAAGCATTAGAACTCTATTGCTACGATACGTAGTCATCTGCAAACGCTATTTCCTAGCGAGGAAGTGTCGCATTCACATTCATTTGAAGTGTAGACGAGGAATACATGACACTTCGCAAATCATATTATATCTTACCATGAAACATAGAAATGGGATTCGATATCGCGTTTTAAGAAGCATTAGAAAGCTATTGCTACGATACGTAGATATCAGCAAACGCTATTTCCTAGCGAGGAAGTATCGCATTCACATTCATTTGAAGTGTAGACGAGGAATACATAAAGCTTCGCAAATCATGTTATATCTTACCATGAAACATAGAAATGAAATGCGATATCGCGTTTTAAGAAGCAGTAGAACACTATTGCTACGATAGGTAGACATTTGCAAACGCTAATTCACAGCAAAGAAGTGTCGCATTTACATTCATTTGAAGTGTAGACGAGGAATACATAACACTTCGCAAATCATATTATATCTTACCATGAAACGTAGAAGTGAGATGCGATATAGCGTTTTTAGAATCATAAGAACTCTATTGCTACGATACGTAGACATCTGCAATCGCTATTTCCTTGCAAGGAAGTGTCGCATTAACATTCATTTGAAGTGTAGACGAGGAATACATGATACTTCGCAAATCATATTATATCTTCGCATGAAACATAGAAATGAGATGCGATATCGCGTTTTAAGAAGCATTAGAACACTATTTCTACGATAGGTAGAATTTGCAAACGCTATTTCCTAGCAAAGAAGTGTCGCATTTACATTCATTTGATGTGTAGACGAGGAATACATAACACTTCGCAAATCATGTTATATCTTGCCATGAAACATAGAAATGAGATGCGATATCGCGTTTTAAGAAGCATTAGAACTCTATTGCTACGATACGTAGACATCTGCAAACGCTATTTCCTAGCGAGGAAGTGTCGCATTCACATTCATTTGAAGTGTAGACGAGGAATACATGACAATTCGCAAATCATATTATATCTTACCACGAAACGTAGAAATGAGTTGCAATATAGCGTTTTAAGAATCATAAGAACTCTATTGCTACGATACGTAGACATCTGCAAACGCTATTTCCTTGCATGGAAGTGTCGCATTTACATTCATTTGAAACGTAGACGAGGAATGCATAACACTTCGCAATGAATATTATATCTTATCATGAAACATAGATATGAGATGCAATATCTCGTTTTAAGAAGCATTTGAACTCTATTGCTACGATACCTAGACATCTGCAGACGCTATTTCCTAGCAAGGAAGTGTCGCATTTACATTCATTTGAAGTGTAGACGAGGAATACATGATACTTCGCAAATCATATTATATCTATACCATGAAACATAGAAATGAGATTCGATATCGCGTTTTAAGAAGCATTAGAAAGCTATTGCTACGATACGTAGATATCTGCAAACGCTATTTCCTAGCGAGGAAGTATCGCATTCATATTCATTTGAAGTGTAGACGAGGAATACATAACACTTCGCAAATCATGTTATATCTTACCATGAAACATAGAAATGAGATGCGATATCGCGTTTTAAGAATCATATGAACTCTATTGCTACGATACGTAGACATCTGCAATCGCTATTTCCTTGCAAGGAAGTGCCGCATTTGCATTCATTTGAAGTGTAGACGAGGAATACATATCACTTCGCAAATCATATTATATCTTATCATGAAACATAGAAATGAGATGCGATATCGCGTTTTAAGAAGCATTAGAACTCTATTGCTACGATACGTAGTCATCTGCAAACGCTATTTCCTAGCGAGGAAGTGTCGCATTCACATTCATTTGAAGTGTAGACGAGGAATACATGACACTTCGCAAATCATATTATATCTTACCATGAAACATAGAAATGGGATTCGATATCGCGTTTTAAGAAGCATTAGAAAGCTATTGCTACGATACGTAGATATCAGCAAACGCTATTTCCTAGCGAGGAAGTATCGCATTCACATTCATTTGAAGTGTAGACGAGGAATACATAACGCTTCGCAAATCATGTTATATCTTACCATGAAACATAGAAATGAGATGCGATATCGCGTTTTAAGAAGCAGTAGAACACTATTGCTACGATAGGTAGACATTTGCAAACGCTATTTCCCAGCAAAGAAGTGTCGCATTTACATTCATTTGAAGTGTAGACGAGGAATACATAACACTTCGCAAATCATATTATATCTTACCATGAAACATAGAAATGAGATGCGATATCGCGTTTTATGAAGCATTAGAACTCTATTGCTACGATACGTAGACATCTGCAAACGCTATTTCCTAGCGAGGAAGTGTCGCATTCACATTCATTTGAATTGTAGACGAGGAATACATAACACTTCGCAAATCATATTATATCTTACCATGAAACGTAGAAGTGAGATGCAATATAGCGTTTTTAGAATCATAAGAACTCTAGTGCTACGATACGTAGACATCTGCAATCGCTATTTCCTTGCAAGGAAGTGTCGCATTAACATTCATTTGAAGTGTAGACGAGGAATACATGACACTTCGCAAATCATATTATATCTTACCATGAAACATAGAAATGAGATGCGATATCGCGTTTTAAGAAGCATTAGAGCACTATTGCTACGATAGGTAGACATTTGCAGACGCTATTTCCTAGCAAAGAAGTGTCGCATTTACATTCATTTGATGTGTAGACGAGGAATACATAACACTTCGCAAATCATATTATATCTTACCATGAAACATAGAAATGACATGCGATATTGCGTTTTAAGAAGCATTAGAACTCTATTGCTACGATACCTAGACATCTGCAGACGCTATTTCCTAGCAAGGAAGTGTCGCATTTACATTCATTTGAAGTGTAGACGAGGAATACATAACACTTCGCAAATCATATTATATCTTACCATGAAACATAGAAATGACATGCGATATTGCGTTTTAAGAAGCATTAGAACTCTATTGCTACGATACCTAGACATCTGCAGACGCTATTTCCTAGCAAGGAAGTGTCGCATTTACATTCATTTGAAGTGTAGACGAGGAATACATGATACTTCGCAAATCATATTATATCTATACCATGAAACATAGAAATGAGATTCGATATCGCGTTTTAAGAAGCATTAGAAAGCTATTGCTACGATACGTAGATATCTGCAAACGCTATTTCCTAGCGAGGAAGTATCGCATTCACATTCATTTGAAGTGTAGACGAGGAATACATAACACTTCGCAAATCATGTTATATCTTACCATGAAACATAGAAATGAGATGCGATATCGCGTTTTAAGAATCATATGAACTCTATTGCTACGATACGTAGACATCTGCAATCGCTATTTCCTTGCAAGGAAGTGTCGCATTTACTTTCATTTGAAATGTAGACGAGGAATACATAACACTTCGCAAATCATATTATATCTTACCATGAAACATAGAAATGAGATGCGATATCGCGTTTTAAGAAGCATTAGAACACTATTGCTGCGATAGGTAGACATTTGCAAACGCTATTTCCCTGCTAGGAAGTGTCACATTTACATTCATTTGAATCGTAGACGGGGAATGCATAACACTTCGCAATGAATATTATATCTCATCATGAAACATAGATATGAGATGCAATATCTCGTTTTAAGAAGCGTTTGAACTCTATTGCTTCGATACGTAGACATCTGCAAAAGCTATTTCCTAGCAAGGAAGTGTCGCATTTACATTCATTTGAAGTGTAGGCGAGGAATACATGATCCTTCGCAAATCATATTATATCTACACCATGAAACATAGAAATGAGATGCGATATCGCGTTTTAAGAATCATATGAACTCTATTGCTACGATACGTAGACATCTGCAATCGCTATTTCCTTGCAAGGAAGTGTCGCATTTACATTCATTTGAAGTGTAGGCGAGGAATACATAACACTTCGCAAATCATATTATATCTTACCATGAAACATAGAAATGAGATGCGATATCGCGTTTTAAGAAGCACTAGAACCCTATTGCTACGATACGTAGACATCTGCAAACGCTATTTCCTTGCAAGGAAGTGTCGCATTTACATTCATTTGAATCGTAGACGAGGAATACATAACACTTCGCCAATCATATTATATCTTACCATGAAGCATAGAAATGAGATGCGATATCGCGTTTTAAGTAGCATTAGAACTCTATTGCTACGATACCTAGATATCGGCAGACGCTATTTCCTAGCAAGGAAGTGTCGCATTTACATTCATTTGAAGTGTAGACGAGGAATACATGATGCTTCGCAAATCATATTATATCTTACCATGAAACATAGAAATGAGATTCGATATCGCGTTTTAAGAAGCATTAGAAAGCTATTGCTACGATACGTAGACATCTGCAAACGTTATTTCCTAGCAAGGAAGTGTCGCATTTACATTCATTTGAAGTGTAGACGAGGAATACATGATACTTCGCAAATCATATTATATCTATACCATGAAACATAGAAATGGGATTCGATATCGCGTTTTAAGAAGCATTAGAAAGCTATTGCTACGATACGTAGATATCTGCAAACGCTATTTCCTAGCGAGGAAGTATCGCATTCACATTCATTTGAAGTGTAGACGAGGAATACATAACACTTCGCAAATCATGTTATATCTTACCATGAAACATAGAAATGAGATGCGATATCGCGTTTTAAGAATCATATGAACTCTATTGCTACGATACGTAGACATCTGCAATCGCTATTTCCTTGCAAGGAAGTGTCGCATTTACTTTCATTTGAAATGTAGACGAGGAATACATAACACTTCGCAAATCATATTATATCTTACCATGAAACATAGAAATGAGATGCTATATCGCGTTTTAAGAAGCATTAGAACACTATTGCTGCGATAGGTAGACATTTGCAAACGCTATTTCCCTGCAAGGAAGTGTCACATTTACATTCACTTGAATCGTAGACGGGGAATGCATAACACTTCGCAATGAATATTATATCTCATCATGAAACATAGATATGAGATGCAATATCTCGTTTTAAGAAGCGTTTGAACTCTATTGCTTCGATACGTAGACATCTGCAAAAGCTATTCCCTAGCAAGGAAGTGTCGCATTTACATTCATTTGAAGTGTAGACGAGGAATACATGATCCTTCGCAAATCATATTATATCTATACCATGAAACATAGAAATGAGATTCGATATCGCGTTTTAAGAAGCATTAGAAAGCTATTGCTACGACACGTAGATATCTGCAAACGCTATTTCCTAGCGAGGAAGTATCGCATTCACATTCATTTGAAGTGTAGACGAGGAATACATAACACTTCGCAAATCATGTTATATCTTACCATGAAACATAGAAATGAGATGCGATATCGCGTTTTAAGAATCATATGAACTCTATTGCTACGATACGTAGACATCTGCAATCGCTATATCCTTGCAAGGAAGTGTCGCATTTACATTCATTTGATGTGTAGGCGAGGAATACATAACACTTCGCAAATCATATTATATCTTACCATGAAACATAGAAATGAGATGCTATATCGCGTTTTAAGAAGCATTAGAACACTATTGCTGCGATAGGTAGACATTTGCAAACGCTATTTCCCTGCAAGGAAGTGTCACATTTACATTCACTTGAATCGTAGACGGGGAATGCATAACACTTCGCAATGAATATTATATCTCATCATGAAACATAGATATGAGATGCAATATCTCGTTTTAAGAAGCGTTTGAACTCTATTGCTTCGATACGTAGACATCTGCAAAAGCTATTCCCTAGCAAGGAAGTGTCGCATTTACATTCATTTGAAGTGTAGACGAGGAATACATGATCCTTCGCAAATCATATTATATCTATACCATGAAACATAGAAATGAGATTCGATATCGCGTTTTAAGAAGCATTAGAAAGCTATTGCTACGACACGTAGATATCTGCAAACGCTATTTCCTAGCGAGGAAGTATCGCATTCACATTCATTTGAAGTGTAGACGAGGAATACATAACACTTCGCAAATCATGTTATATCTTACCATGAAACATAGAAATGAGATGCGATATCGCGTTTTAAGAATCATATGAACTCTATTGCTACGATACGTAGACATCTGCAATCGCTATATCCTTGCAAGGAAGTGTCGCATTTACATTCATTTGATGTGTAGGCGAGGAATACATAACACTTCGCAAATCATATTATATCTTACCATGAAACATAGAAATGAGATGCGATATCGCGTTTTAAGAAGCACTAGAACTCTATTGCTACGATACGTAGACATCTGCAAACGCTATTTCCTTGCAAGGAAGTGTCGCATTTACATTCATTTGAATCGTAGACGAGGAATACATAACACTTCGCCAATCATATTATATCTTACCATGAAGCATAGAAATGAGATGCGATATCGCGTTTTAAGTAGCATTAGAACTCTATTGCTACGATACCTAGATATCGGCAGACGCTATTTCCTAGCAAGGAAGTGTCGCATTTACATTCATTTGAAGTGTAGACGAGGAATACATGATACTTCGCAAATCATATTATATCTTACCATGAAACATAGAAATGAGATGCGATATCGCGTTTTAAGAAGCATTAGAACTCTATTGCTACGATACGTAGACATCTGCAAACGCTATTTCCGTGCAAGGAAGTGTCGCATTTACATTCATTTGAATCGTAGACGAGGAATACATAACACTTCGCAAATCATATTATATCTTACCATGAAGCACAGAAATGAGATGCGATATCGCGTTTTAAGTAGCATTAGAACTCTATTGCTACGATACGTAGACATCTGCAAACGCTATTTCCTAGCGAGGAAGTATCGCATTCACATTCATTTGAAGTGTAGACGAGGAGTACATAACACTTCGCAAATCATGTTATATCTTACCATGAAACATAGAAATGAGATGCGATAACGCGTTTTAAGAATCATATGAACTCTATTGCCACGATACGTACACATCTGCAATCGCTATTTCCTTGCAAGGAAGTGTCGCATTTACATTCACTTGAAGTGTAGGCGAGGAATACATAACACTTCGCAAATCATATTATATCTTACCATGAAACATAGAAATGAGATGCGATATCGCGCTTTAAGAAGCACTAGAACCCTATTGCTACGATACGTAGACATCTGCAAATGCTATTTCCTTGCAAGGAAGTGTCGCATTTACATTCATTTGAATCGTAGACGAGGAATACATAACACTTCGCCAATCATATTATATCTTACCATGAAGCATAGAAATGAGATGCGATATCGCGTTTTAAGTAGCATTAGAACTCTATTGCTACGATACCTAGATATCGGCAGACGCTATTTCCTAGCAAGGAAGTGTCGCATTTACATTCATTTGAAGTGTAGACGAGGAATACATGATACTTCGCAAATCATATTATATCTTACCATGAAACATAGAAATGAGATTCGATATCGCGTTTTAAGAAGCATTAGAAAGCTATTGCTACGATACGTAGATATCTGCAAACGCTATTTCCTAGCGAGGAAGTAACGCATTCACATTCATTTGAAGTGTAGACGAGGAATACATAACACTTCGCAAATCATGTTATATCTTACCATGAAACATAGAAATGAGATGCGATATCGCGTTTTAAGAATCATATGAACTCTATTGCTACGATACGTAGATATCTGCAATCGCTATTTCCTTGCAAGGAAGTGTCGCATTTACTTTCATTTGAAATGTAGACGAGGAATACATAACACTTCGCAAATCATATTATATCTTACCATGAAACATAGAAATGAGATGCGATATCGCGTTTTAAGAAGCATTAGAACACTATTGCTGCGATAGGTAGACATTCGCAAACGCTATTTCCCTGCAAGGAAGTGTCACATTTACATTCATTCGAATCGTAGACGGGGAATGCATAACACTTCGCAATGAATATTATATCTCATCATGAAACATAGATATGAGATGCAATATCTCGTTTTAAGAAGCGTTTGAACTCTATTGCTTCGATACGTAGACATCTGCAAAAGCTATTCCCTAGCAAGGAAGTGTCGCATTTACATTCATTTGAAGTGTAGACGAGGAATACATGATCCTTCGCAAATCATATTATATCTATACCATGAAACATAGAAATGAGATTCGATATCGCGTTTTAAGAAGCATTAGAAAGCTATTGCTACGACACGTAGATATCTGCAAACGCTATTTCCTAGCGAGGAAGTATCGCATTCACATTCATTTGAAGTGTAGACGAGGAATACATAACACTTCGCAAATCATGTTATATCTTACCATGAAACATAGAAATGAGATGCGATATCGCGTTCTAAGAATCATATGAACTTTATTGCCACGATACGTACACATCTGCAATCGCTATTTCCTTGCAAGGAAGTTTCGCATTTACATTCATTTGAAGAGTAGACGAGGAATACATAACACTTCGCAAATCATATTATATCTTTCCATGAAGCATAGAAATGAGATGCGATATCGCGTTTTAAGTAGCATTCGAACTCTATTGCTACGATACCTAGACATCGGCAGACGCTATTTCCTAGCAAGGAAGTGTCGCATTTACATTCATTTGAAGTGTAGACGAGGAATACATGATACTTCGCAAATCATATTATATCTTACCATGAAACATAGAAATGAGATGCGATATCGCGTTTTAAGAAGCATTAGAACACTACTGCTACGATAGGTAGACATTTGCAAACGCTATTTCCTAGCAAAGAAGTGTCGCATTTACATTCATTTGAAGTGTAGACGAGGAATACATAACACTTCGCAAATCATATTATATCTTACCATGAAACATAGAAATGAGATGCGATATCGCGTTTTAAGAAGCATTAGAACTCTATTGCTACGATACGTAGACATCTGCAAACGCTATTTCCCTGCAAGGAAGTGTCACATTTACATTCATTTGAATCGTAGACGGGGAATGCATAACACTTCGCAATGAATATTATATCTCATCATGAAACACAGATATGAGATGCAATATCTCGTTTTAAGAAGCGTTTGAACTCTATTGCTTCGATACGTAGACATCTGCAAAAGCTATTTCCTAGCAAGGAAGTGTCGCATTTACATTCATTTGAAGTGTAGGCGAGGAATACATGATCCTTCGCAAATCATATTATATCTATACCATGAAACATAGAAATGAGATTCGATGCCGCGTTTTAAGAAGCATTAGAAAGCTATTGCTACGACACGTAGATATCTGCAAACGCTATTTCCTAGCGAGGAAGTATCGCATTCACATTCATTTGAAGTGTAGACGAGGAATACATAACACTTCGCAAATCATGTTATATCTTACCATGAAACATAGAAATGAGATGCGATATCGCGTTTTAAGAATCATATGAACTCTATTGCTACGATACGTAGACATCTGCAATCGCTATTTCCTTGCAAGGAAGTGTCGCATTTACATTCATTTGAAGTGTAGGCGAGGAATACATAACACTTCGCAAATCATATTACATCTTACCATGAAACATAGAAATGAGATGCGATATCGCGTTTTAAGTAGCATTAGAACTCTATTGCTACGATACCTAGACATCGGCAGACGCTATTTCCTAGCAAGGAAGTGTCGCATTTACATTCATTTGAAGTGTAGACGAGGAATACATGATACTTCGCAAATCATATTATATCTTTCCATGAAACATAGAAATGAGATGCGATATCGCGTTTTAAGAAGCATTAGAACTCTATTGCTACGATACGTAGACATCTGCAAACGCTATTTCCTTGCAAGGAAGTGTCGCATTTACATTCATTTGAATCGTAGACGAGGAATACATAACACTTCGCAAATCATATTATATCTTACCATAAAGCATAGAAATGAGATGCGATATCGCGTTTTAAGTAGCATTAGAACTCTATTGCTACGATACCTAGACATCGGCAGACGCTATTTCCTAGCAAGGAAGTGTCGCATTTACATTCATTTGAAGTGTAGACGAGGAATACATGATACTTCGCAAATCATATTATATCTTACCATGAAACACAGAAATGAGATGCGATATCGCGTTTTAAGAAGCATTAGAACTCTATTGCTACGGTACGTAGACATCTGCAAACGCTATTTCCTTGCAAGGAAGTGTCGCATTTACATTCATTTGAATCGTAGACGAGGAATACATAACACTTCGCAAATCATATTATATCTTACCATGAAGCATAGAAATGAGATGCGATATCGCGTTTTAAGTAGCATTAGGACTCTATTTCTACGATACCTAGACATCGGCAGACGCTAGTTCCTAGCAAGGAAGTGTCGTATTTACATTCATTTGAACTGTAGACGAGGAATACATGATACTTCGCAAATCATATTATATCTTACCATAAAACATAGAAATGAGATGCGATATCGCGTTTTAAGAAGCATTAGAACCCTATTGCTACGATACGTAGACATCTGCAAACGCTATTTCCTTGCAAGGAAGTGTCGCATTTACATTCATTTGAAGTCTAGACGAGGAATACATAACACTTCGCAAATCATATTATATCTTATCATGAAACATAGAAATGAGATGCAATATCTCGTTTTAAGAATCATATGAACTCTATTGCTACGATACGTAGACATCTGCAGACGCTATTGCGTAGCAAGGAAGTGTCGCATTTACATTCATTTGAAGTGTAGACGAGGAATACGTGATACTTCGCAAATCATATTATATCTTACCATGAAACATAGAAATGAGATGCGATATCGCGTTTTAAGAAGCATTAGAACTCTATTGCTACGATACCTAGACATCGGCAGACGCTATTTCCTAGCAAGGAAGTGTCGCATTTACATTCATTTGAAGTGTAGACGAGGAATACATGATACTTCGCAAATCATATTATATCTTACCATGAAACATAGAAATGAGATTCGATATCGCGTTTTAAGAAGCATTAGAAAGCTATTGCTACGATGCGTAGACATCTGCAAACGCTATTTCCTAGCGAGGAAGTATCGCATTCACATTCATTTGAAGTGTAGACGAGGAGTACATAACACTTCGCAAATCATGTTATATCTTACCATGAAACATAGAAATGAGATGCGATATCGCGTTTTAAGAATCATATGAACTCTATTGCCACGATACGTACACATCTGCAATCGCTACTTCCTTGCAAGGAAGTTTCGCATTTACATTCATTTGAAGAGTAGACGAGGAATACATAACACTTCGCAAATCATATTATATCTTTCCATGAAGCATAGAAATGAGATGCGATATCGCGTTTTAAGTAGCATTCGAACTCTATTGCTACGATACCTAGACATCGGCAGACGCTATTTCCTAGCAAGGAAGTGTCGCATTTACATTCATTTGAAGTGTAGACGAGGAATACATGATACTTCGCAAATCATATTATATCTTACCATGAAACATAGAAATGAGATGCGATATCGCGTTTTAAGAAGCATTAGAACACTACTGCTACGATAGGTAGACATTTGCAAACGCTATTTCCTAGCAAAGAAGTGTCGCATTTACATTCATTTGAAGTGTAGACGAGGAATACATAACACTTCGCAAATCATATTATATCTTACCATGAAACATAGAAATGAGATGCGATATCGCGTTTTAAGAAGCATTAGAACCCTATTGCTACGATACGTAGACATCTGCAAACGTTATTTCCTTGCATGGAAGTGTCGCATTTACATTCATTTGAAACGTAGACGAGGAATGCATAACACTTCGCAATCAATATTATACCTTATAATGAAACATAGATATGAGATGCAATATCTCGTTTTAAGAAGCATTTGAACTCTATTGCTACGATACCTAGACATCTGCAGACGCTATTTCCTAGCGAGGAAGTATCGCATTCACATTCATTTGAAGTGTAGACGAGGAATACATAACACTTCGCAAATCATGTTATATCTTACCATGAAACATAGAAATGAGATGCGATATCGCGTTTTAAGAATCATATGAACTCTATTGCTACGATACGTAGACATCTGCAATCGCTATATCCTTGCAAGGAAGTGTCGCATTTACATTCATTTGATGTGTAGGCGAGGAATACATAACACTTCGCAAATCATATTATATCTTACCATGAAACATAGAAATGAGATGCGATATCGCGTTTTAAGAAGCACTAGAACTCTATTGCTACGATACGTAGACATCTGCAAACGCTATTTCCTTGCAAGGAAGTGTCGCATTTACATTCATTTGAATCGTAGACGAGGAATACATAACACTTCGCCAATCATATTATATCTTACCATGAAGCATAGAAATGAGATGCGATATCGCGTTTTAAGTAGCATTAGAACTCTATTGCTACGATACCTAGATATCGGCAGACGCTATTTCCTAGCAAGGAAGTGTCGCATTTACATTCATTTGAAGTGTAGACGAGGAATACATGATACTTCGCAAATCATATTATATCTTACCATGAAACATAGAAATGAGATGCGATATCGCGTTTTAAGAAGCATTAGAACTCTATTGCTACGATACGTAGACATCTGCAAACGCTATTTCCGTGCAAGGAAGTGTCGCATTTACATTCATTTGAATCGTAGACGAGGAATACATAACACTTCGCAAATCATATTATATCTTACCATGAAGCACAGAAATGAGATGCGATATCGCGTTTTAAGTAGCATTAGAACTCTATTGCTACGATACCTAGACATCGGCAGACGCTATTTCCTAGCAAGGAAGTGTCGCATTTACATTCATTTGAAGTGTAGACGAGGAATACATGATACTTCGCAAGTCATATTATATCTTACCATGAAACATAGAAATGAGATTCGATGTCGCGTTTTAAGAAGCATTAGAAAGCTATTGCTACGATACGTAGACATCTGCAAACGCTATTTCCTAGCGAGGAAGTATCGCATTCACATTCATTTGAAGTGTAGACGAGGAGTACATAACACTTCGCAAATCATGTTATATCTTACCATGAAACATAGAAATGAGATGCGATATCGCGTTTTAAGAATCATATGAACTCTATTGCCACGATACGTACACATCTGCAATCGCTATTTCCTTGCAAGGAAGTGTCGCATTTACATTCACTTGAAGTGTAGGCGAGGAATACATAACACTTCGCAAATCATATTATATCTTACCATGAAACATAGAAATGAGATGCGATATCGCGCTTTAAGAAGCACTAGAACCCTATTGCTACGATACGTAGACATCTGCAAATGCTATTTCCTTGCAAGGAAGTGTCGCATTTACATTCATTTGAATCGTAGACGAGGAATACATAACACTTCGCCAATCATATTATATCTTACCATGAAGCATAGAAATGAGATGCGATATCGCGTTTTAAGTAGCATTAGAACTCTATTGCTACGATACCTAGATATCGGCAGACGCTATTTCCTAGCAAGGAAGTGTCGCATTTACATTCATTTGAAGTGTAGACGAGGAATACATGATACTTCGCAAATCATATTATATCTTACCATGAAACATAGAAATGAGATTCGATATCGCGTTTTAAGAAGCATTAGAAAGCTATTGCTACGATACGTAGATATCTGCAAACGCTATTTCCTAGCGAGGAAGTAACGCATTCACATTCATTTGAAGTGTAGACGAGGAATACATAACACTTCGCAAATCATGTTATATCTTACCATGAAACATAGAAATGAGATGCGATATCGCGTTTTAAGAATCATATGAACTCTATTGCTACGATACGTAGATATCTGCAATCGCTATTTCCTTGCAAGGAAGTGTCGCATTTACTTTCATTTGAAATGTAGACGAGGAATACATAACACTTCGCAAATCATATTATATCTTACCATGAAACATAGAAATGAGATGCGATATCGCGTTTTAAGAAGCATTAGAACACTATTGCTGCGATAGGTAGACATTCGCAAACGCTATTTCCCTGCAAGGAAGTGTCACATTTACATTCATTCGAATCGTAGACGGGGAATGCATAACACTTCGCAATGAATATTATATCTCATCATGAAACATAGATATGAGATGCAATATCTCGTTTTAAGAAGCGTTTGAACTCTATTGCTTCGATACGTAGACATCTGCAAAAGCTATTCCCTAGCAAGGAAGTGTCGCATTTACATTCATTTGAAGTGTAGACGAGGAATACATGATCCTTCGCAAATCATATTATATCTATACCATGAAACATAGAAATGAGATTCGATATCGCGTTTTAAGAAGCATTAGAAAGCTATTGCTACGACACGTAGATATCTGCAAACGCTATTTCCTAGCGAGGAAGTATCGCATTCACATTCATTTGAAGTGTAGACGAGGAATACATAACACTTCGCAAATCATGTTATATCTTACCATGAAACATAGAAATGAGATGCGATATCGCGTTCTAAGAATCATATGAACTTTATTGCCACGATACGTACACATCTGCAATCGCTATTTCCTTGCAAGGAAGTTTCGCATTTACATTCATTTGAAGAGTAGACGAGGAATACATAACACTTCGCAAATCATATTATATCTTTCCATGAAGCATAGAAATGAGATGCGATATCGCGTTTTAAGTAGCATTCGAACTCTATTGCTACGATACCTAGACATCGGCAGACGCTATTTCCTAGCAAGGAAGTGTCGCATTTACATTCATTTGAAGTGTAGACGAGGAATACATGATACTTCGCAAATCATATTATATCTTACCATGAAACATAGAAATGAGATGCGATATCGCGTTTTAAGAAGCATTAGAACACTACTGCTACGATAGGTAGACATTTGCAAACGCTATTTCCTAGCAAAGAAGTGTCGCATTTACATTCATTTGAAGTGTAGACGAGGAATACATAACACTTCGCAAATCATATTATATCTTACCATGAAACATAGAAATGAGATGCGATATCGCGTTTTAAGAAGCATTAGAACTCTATTGCTACGATACGTAGACATCTGCAAACGCTATTTCCCTGCAAGGAAGTGTCACATTTACATTCATTTGAATCGTAGACGGGGAATGCATAACACTTCGCAATGAATATTATATCTCATCATGAAACACAGATATGAGATGCAATATCTCGTTTTAAGAAGCGTTTGAACTCTATTGCTTCGATACGTAGACATCTGCAAAAGCTATTTCCTAGCAAGGAAGTGTCGCATTTACATTCATTTGAAGTGTAGGCGAGGAATACATGATCCTTCGCAAATCATATTATATCTATACCATGAAACATAGAAATGAGATACGATGCCGCGTTTTAAGAAGCATTAGAAAGCTATTGCTACGACACGTAGATATCTGCAAACGCTATTTCCTAGCGAGGAAGTATCGCATTCACATTCATTTGAAGTGTAGACGAGGAATACATAACACTTCGCAAATCATGTTATATCTTACCATGAAACATAGAAATGAGATGCGATATCGCGTTTTAAGAATCATATGAACTCTATTGCTACGATACGTAGACATCTGCAATCGCTATTTCCTTGCAAGGAAGTGTCGCATTTACATTCATTTGAAGTGTAGGCGAGGAATACATAACACTTCGCAAATCATATTACATCTTACCATGAAACATAGAAATGAGATGCGATATCGCGTTTTAAGTAGCATTAGAACTCTATTGCTACGATACCTAGACATCGGCAGACGCTATTTCCTAGCAAGGAAGTGTCGCATTTACATTCATTTGAAGTGTAGACGAGGAATACATGATACTTCGCAAATCATATTATATCTTTCCATGAAACATAGAAATGAGATGCGATATCGCGTTTTAAGAAGCATTAGAACTCTATTGCTACGATACGTAGACATCTGCAAACGCTATTTCCTTGCAAGGAAGTGTCGCATTTACATTCATTTGAATCGTAGACGAGGAATACATAACACTTCGCAAATCATATTATATCTTACCATAAAACATAGAAATGAGATGCGATATCGCGTTTTAAGTAGCATTAGAACTCTATTGCTACGATACCTAGACATCGGCAGACGCTATTTCCTAGCAAGGAAGTGTCGCATTTACATTCATTTGAAGTGTAGACGAGGAATACATGATACTTCGCAAATCATATTATATCTTACCATGAAACATAGAAATGAGATTCGATATCGCGTTTTAAGAAGCATTAGAAAGCTATTGCTACGATGCGTAGACATCTGCAAACGCTATTTCCTAGCGAGGAAGTATCGCATTCACATTCATTTGAAGTGTAGACGAGGAGTACATAACACTTCGCAAATCATGTTATATCTTACCATGAAGCATAGAAATGAGATGCGATATCGCGTTTTAAGAATCATATGAACTCTATTGCCACGATACGTACACATCTGCAATCGCTATATCCTTGCAAGGAAGTGTCGCATTTACATTCATTTGAAGTGTAGACGAGGAATACATGATACTTCGCAAATCATATTATATCTTACCATGAAACATAGAAATGAGATGCGATATCGCGTTTTAAGAAGCATTAGAACACTACTGCTACGATAGGTAGACATTTGCAAACGCTATTTCCTAGCAAAGAAGTGTCGCATTTACATTCATTTGAAGTGTAGACGAGGAATACATAACACTTCGCAAATCATGTTATATCTTACCATGAAACATAGAAATGAGATGCGATATCGCGTTCTAAGAATCATGTGAACACTATTGCTACGATACGTAGACATCTGCAATCGCTATTTCCTTGCAAGGAAGTGTCGCATTTACATTCATTTGAAGTGTAGGCGAGGAATACATAACACTTCCCAAATCATATTATATCTTACCATGAAACATAGAAATGAGATGCGATATCGCGTTCTAAGAAGCATTAGAAAGCTATTGCTAGGATACGTAGACATCTGCTATCGCTATTTCCTTGCAAGGAAGTGTCGCATTTACATTCATTTGAAGTGTAGGCGAGGAATACATAACACTTCGCAAATCATATTATATCTTACCATGAAACACAGAAATGAGATGCGATATCGCGTTTTAAGAAGCATTAGAACTCTATTGCTACGGTACGTAGACATCTGCAAACGCTATTTCCTTGCAAGGAAGTGTCGCATTTACATTCATTTGAATCGTAGACGAGGAATACATAACACTTCGCAAATCATATTATATCTTACCATGAAGCATAGAAATGAGATGCAATATCGCGTTTTAAGTAGCATTAGGACTCTATTTCTACGATACCTAGACATCGGCAGACGCTAGTTCCTAGCAAGGAAGTGTCGTATTTACATTCATTTGAACTGTAGACGAGGAATACATGATACTTCGCAAATCATATTATATCTTACCATAAAACATAGAAATGAGATGCGATATCGCGTTTTAGAAGCATTAGAACCCTATTGCTACGATACGTAGACATCTGCAAACGCTATTTCCTTGCAAGGAAGTGTCGCATTTACATTCATTTGAAGTCTAGACGAGGAATACATAACACTTCGCAAATCATATTATATCTTATCATGAAACATAGAAATGAGATGCAATATCTCGTTTTAAGAATCATATGAACTCTATTGCTACGATACGTAGACATCTGCAGACGCTATTGCGTAGCAAGGAAGTGTCGCATTTACATTCATTTGAAGTGTAGACGAGGAATACGTGATACTTCGCAAATCATATTATATCTTACCATGAAACATAGAAATGAGATGCGATATCGCGTTTTAAGAAGCATTAGAACTCTATTGCTACGATACCTAGACATCGGCAGACGCTATTTCCTAGCAAGGAAGTGTCGCATTTACATTCATTTGAAGTGTAGACGAGGAATACATGATACTTCGCAAATCATATTATATCTTACCATGAAACATAGAAATGAGATTCGATATCGCGTTTTAAGAAGCATTAGAAAGCTATTGCTACGATGCGTAGACATCTGCAAACGCTATTTCCTAGCGAGGAAGTATCGCATTCACATTCATTTGAAGTGTAGACGAGGAGTACATAACACTTCGCAAATCATGTTATATCTTACCATGAAACATAGAAATGAGATGCGATATCGCGTTTTAAGAATCATATGAACTCTATTGCCACGATACGTACACATCTGCAATCGCTACTTCCTTGCAAGGAAGTTTCGCATTTACATTCATTTGAAGAGTAGACGAGGAATACATAACACTTCGCAAATCATATTATATCTTTCCATGAAGCATAGAAATGAGATGCGATATCGCGTTTTAAGAAGCATTAGAACCCTATTGCTACGATACGTAGACATCTGCAAACGTTATTTCCTTGCATGGAAGTGTCGCATTTACATTCATTTGAAACGTAGACGAGGAATGCATAACACTTCGCAATCAATATTATACCTTATAATGAAACATAGATATGAGATGCAATATCTCGTTTTAAGAAGCATTTGAACTCTATTGCTACGATACCTAGACATCTGCAGACGCTATTTCCTAGCAAGGAAGTGTCGCATTTACATTCATTTGAAGTGTAGACAAGGAATACATGATACATCGCAAATCATATTATATCTATACCATGAAACATAGAAATGAGATTCGATATCGCGTTTTAAGAAGCATTACAAAGCTATTGCTACGATACGTAGATATGTGCAAACGTTATTTCCTAGCGAGGAAGTATCGCATTCACATTCATTTGAAGTGTAGACGAGGAATACATAACACTTCGCAAATCATGTTATATCTTACCATGAAACATAGAAATGAGATGCGATATCGCGTTTTAAGAATCATGTGAACACTATTGCTACGATACGTAGACATCTGCAATCGCTATTTCCTTGCAAGGAAGTGTCGCATTTACATTCATTTGAAGTGTAGGCGAGGAATACATAACACTTCCCAAATCATATTATATCCTACCATGAAACATAGAAATGAGATGCGATATCGCGTTCTAAGAAGCATTAGAACACTACTGCTACGATAGGTAGACATTTGCAAACGCTATTTCCTAGCAAAGAAGTGTCGCATTTACATTCATTTGAAGAGTAGACGAGGAATACATAACACTTCGCAAATCATATTATATCTTTCCATGAAGCATAGAAATGAGATGCGATATCGCGTTTTAAGTAGCATTCGAACTCTATTGCTACGATACCTAGACATCGGCAGACGCTATTTCCTAGCAAGGAAGTGTCGCATTTACATTCATTTGAAGTGTAGACGAGGAATACATGATACTTCGCAAATCATATTATATCTTACCATGAAACATAGAAATGAGATGCGATATCGCGTTTTAAGAAGCATTAGAACACTACTGCTACGATAGGTAGACATTTGCAAACGCTATTTCCTAGCAAAGAAGTGTCGCATTTACATTCATTTGAAGTGTAGACGAGGAATACATAACACTTCGCAAATCATATTATATCTTACCATGAAACATAGAAATGAGATGCGATATCGCGTTTTAAGAAGCATTAGAACCCTATTGCTACGATACGTAGACATCTGCAAACGTTATTTCCTTGCATGGAAGTGTCGCATTTACATTCATTTGAAACGTAGACGAGGAATGCATAACACTTCGCAATCAATATTATACCTTATAATGAAACATAGATATGAGATGCAATATCTCGTTTTAAGAAGCATTTGAACTCTATTGCTACGATACGTAGACATCTGCAGACGCTATTGCGTAGCAAGGAAGTGTCGCATTTACATTCATTTGAAGTGTAGACGAGGAATACGTGATACTTCGCAAATCATATTATATCTTACCATGAAACATAGAAATGAGATGCGATATCGCGTTTTAAGAAGCATTAGAAAGCTATTGCTACGATACGTAGACATCTGCAATCGCTATTTCCTTGTAAGGAAGTGTCGCATTTACATTCATTTGAAGTGTAGGCGAGGAATACATAACACTTCGCAAATCATATTATATCTTGCCATGAAACACAGAAATGAGATGCGATATCGCGTTTTAAGAAGCATTAGAACTCTATTGCTACGGTACGTAGACATCTGCAAACGCTATTTCCTTGCAAGGAAGTGTCGCATTTACATTCATTTGAATCGTAGACGAGGAATACATTACACTTCGCAAATCATATTATATCTTACCATGAAGCATAGAAATGAGATGCGATATCGCGTTTTAAGTAGCATTAGAACTCTATTTCTACGATACCTAGACATCGGCAGACGCTAGTTCCTAGCAAGGAAGTGTCGTATTTACATTCATTTGAAGTGTAGACGAGGAATACATGATACTTCGCAAATCATATTATATCTTACCATAAAACATAGAAATGAGATGCGATATCGCGTTTTAAGAAGCATTAGAACCCTATTGCTACGATACGTAGACATCTGCAAACGCTATTTCCTTGCAAGGAAGTGTCGCATTTACATTCATTTGAAGTCTAGACGAGGAATACATAACACTTCGCAAATCATATTATATCTTATCATGAAACATAGAAATGAGATGCAATATCTCGCTTTAAGAATCATATGAACTCTATTGCTACGATACGTAGACATCTGCAGACGCTATTGCGTAGCAAGGAAGAGTCGCATTTACATTCATTTGAAGTGTAGACGAGGAATACGTGATACTTCGCAAATCATATTATATCATACCATGAAACATAGAAATGAGATGCGATATCGCGTTTTAAGAAGCATTAGAAAGCTATTGCTACGATACGTAGATATCTGCAAACGCTATTTCCTAGCGAGGAAGTATCGCATTCACATTCACTTGAAATGTAGACGAGGAATACATGACACTTCGCAAATCATATTATATCTTACCATGAAACATAGAAATGAGATGCGATATCGCGTTTTAAGAAGCATTAGAACACTATTGCTACGATAGGTAGACATTTGCAAACGCTATTTCCTAGCAAAGAAGTGTCGCATTTACATTCATTTGAAGTGTAGACGAGGAATACATAACACTTCGCAAATCATATTATATCTTACCATGAAACATAGAAATGACATGCGATATTGCGTTTTAAGAAGCATTAGAACTCTATTGCTACGATACCTAGACATCTGCAGACGCTATTTCCTAGCAAGGAAGTGTCGCATTTACATTCATTTGAAGTGTAGACGAGGAATACATGATACTTCGCAAATCATATTATATCTATACCATGAAACATAGAAATGAGATTCGATATCGCGTTTTAAGAAGCATTAGAAAGCTATTGCTACGATACGTAGATATCTGCAAACGCTATTTCCTAGCGATGAAGTATCGCATTCACATTCATTTGAAGTGTAGACGAGGAATACATAACACTTCGCAAATCATGTTATATCTTACCATGAAACATAGAAATGAGATGCGATATCGCGTTTTAAGAATCATATGAACTCTATTGCTACGATACGTAGACATCTGCAATCGCTATTTCCTTGCAAGGAAGTGTCGCATTTACTTTCATTTGAAATGTAGACGAGGAATACATAACACTTCGCAAATCATATCATATCTTACCATGAAACATAGAAATGAGATGCGATATCGCGTTTTAAGAAGCATTAGAACACTATTGCTACGATAGGTAGACATTTGCAAACGCTATTTCCTAGCAAAGAAGTGTCGCATTTACATTCATTTGAAGTGTAGGCGAGGAATACATAACACTTCGCAAATCATATTATATCTTACCATGAAACATAGAAATGAGATGCGATATCGCGTTTTAAGAAGCATTAGAACACTATTGCTGCGATAGGTAGAAATTTGCAAACGCTATTTCCTAGCAAAGAAGTGTCGCATTTACATCCATTTGAAGTGTAGACGAGGAATACATAACACTTCGCAAATCATATTATATCTTACCATGAAACATAGAAATGACATGCGATATTGCGTTTTAAGAAGCATTAGAACTCTATTGCTACGATACCTAGACATCTGCAGACGCTATTTCCTTGCAAGGATGTGTCGCATTTACATTCATTTGAAGTGTAGACGAGGAATACGTGACACTTCGCAAATCATATTATATCTTACCATGAAACATAGAAATGAGATGCGATATCGCGTTTTAAGAAGCATTAGAACACTATTGCTACGATAGGTAGACATTTGCAAACGCTATTTTCTAGCAAAGAAGTGTCACATTTACATTCATTTGAATCGTAGACGGGGAATGCATAACACTTCGCAATGAATATTATATCTCATCATGAAACATAGATATGAGATGCAATATCTCGTTTTAAGTAGCATTAGAACTCTATTGCTACGATACCTAGACATCGGCAGACGCTATTTCCTAGCAAGGAAGTGTCGCATTTACATTCATTTGAAGTGTAGACGAGGAATACATGATACTTCGCAAATCATATTATATCTTACCATGAAACATAGAAATGAGATTCGATATCGCGTTTTAAGAAGCATTAGAAAGCTATTGCTACGATACGTAGACATCTGCAAACGCTATTTCCTTGCAAGGAAGTGTCGCATTTACATTCATTTGAATCGTAGACGAGGAATCCATAACACTTCGCCAATCATATTATATCTTACCATGAAGCATAGAAATGAGATGCGATATCGCGTTTTAAGTAGCATTAGAACTCTATTGCTACGATACCTAGACATCGGCAGACGCTATTTCCTAGCAAGGAAGTGTCGCATTTACATTCATTTGAAGTGTAGACGAGGAATACATGATACTTCGCAAATCATATTATATCTTACCATGAAACATAGAAATGAGATGCGATATCGCGTTTTAAGAAGCATTAGAACTCTATTGCTACGATACGTAGACATCTGCAAACGCTATTTCCTTGCAAGGAAGTGTCGCATTTACATTCATTTGAATCGTAGACGAGGAATACATAACACTTCGCAAATCATATTATATCTTACCATAAAGCATAGAAATGAGATGCGATATCGCGTTTTAAGTAGCATTAGAACTCTATTGCTACGATACCAAGACATCGGCAGACGCTATTTCCTAGCAAGGAAGAGTCGCATTTACATTCATTTGAAGTGTAGACGAGGAATACATCATACTTCGCAAATCATATTATATCTTACCATGAAACATAGAAATGAGATTCGATATCGCGTTTTAAGAAGCATTAGAAAGCTATTGCTACGATACGTAGACATCTGCAAACGCTGTTTCCTAGCGAGGAAGTATCGCATTCACATTCATTTGAAGTGTAGACGAGGAGTACATAACACTTCGCAAATCATGTTATATCTTACCATGAAACATAGAAATGAGATGCGATATCGCGTTTTAAGAATCATATGAACTCTATTGCCACGATACGTACACATCTGCAATCGCTATTTCCTTGCAAGGAAGTGTCGCATTTACATTCATTTGAAGAGTAGACGAGGAATACATAACACTTCGCAAATCATATTATATCTTTCCATGAAGCATAGAAATGAGATGCGATATCGCGTTTTAAGTAGCATTCGAACTATATTGCTACGATACCTAGACATCGGCAGACGCTATTTCCTAGCAAGGAAGTGTCGCATTTACATTCATTTGAAGTGTAGACGAGGAATACATGATACATCGCAAATCATATTATATCTTACCATGACACATAGAAATGAGATGCGATATCGCGTTTTAAGAAGCATTAGAACACTATTGCTACGATACGTAGACATCTGCAAACGTTATTTCCTTGCATGGAAGTGTCGCATTTACATTCATTTGAAACGTAGACGAGGAATGCATAACACTTCGCAATCAATATTATACCTTATAATGAAACATAGATATGAGATGCAATATCTCGTTTTAAGAAGCATTTGAACTCTATTGCTACGATAACTAGACATCTGCAGACGCTATTTCCTAGCAAGGAAGTGTCGCATTTACATTCATTTGAAGTGTAGACAAGGAATACATGATACATCGCAAATCATATTATATCTATACCATGAAACATAGAAATGAGATTCGATGTCGCGTTTTAAGAAGCATTAGAAAGCTATTGCTACGATACGTAGATATGTGCAAACGTTATTTCCTAGCGAGGAAGTATCGCATTCACATTCATTTGAAGTGTAGACGAGGAATACATAACACTTCGCAAATCATGTTATATCTTACCATGAAACATAGAAATGAGATGCGATATCGCGTTTTAAGAATCATATGAACACTATTGCTACGATACGTAGACATCTGCAATCGCTATTTCCTTGCTAGGAAGTGTCGCATTTACATTCATTTGAAGTGTAGGCGAGGAATACATAACACTTCCCAAATCATATTATATCTTACCATGAAACATAGAAATGAGATGTGATATCGCGTTTTAAGAAGCATTAGAACACTATTGCTGCGATAGGTAGACATTTGCAAACGCTATTTCCTAGCAAAGAAGTGTCGCATTTACATTCATTTGAAGTGTAGGCGAGGAATACATAACACTTCGCAAATCATATTATATCTTACCATGAAACATAGAAATGAGATGCGATATCGCGTTTTAAGAAGCATTAGAACTCTATTGCTACGGTACGTAGACATCTGCGAACGCTATTTCCTTGCAAGGAAGTGTCGCATTTACATTCATTTGAATCGTAGACGAGGAATACATAACACTTCGCAAATCATATTATATCTTACCATGAAACATAGAAATGACATGCGATATTGCGTTTTAAGAAGCATTAGAACTCTATTGCTACGATACCTAGACATCTGCAGACGCTATTTCCTAGCAAGGAAGTGTCGCATTTACATTCATTTGAAGTGTAGACGAGGAATACGTGATACTTCGCAAATCATATTATATCTTACCATAAAACATAGAAATGAGATGCGATATCGCGTTTTAAGAAGCATTAGAAAGCTATTGCTACGATACGTAGATATCTGCAAACGCTATTTCCTAGCGAGGAAGTATCGCATTCACATTCATTTGAAGTGTAGACGAGGAATACATGACACTTCGCAAATCATATTATATCTTACCATGAAACATAGAAATGAGATGCGATATCGCGTTTTAAGAAGCATTGGAACACTATTGCTACGATAGGTAGACATTTGCAAACGCTATTTCCTAGCAAAGAAGTGTCTCATTTACATTCATTTGAAGTGTAGACGAGGAATACATAACACTTCGCAAATCATATTATATCTTACCATGAAACATAGAAATGACATGCGATATTGCGTTTTAAGAAGCATTAGAACTCTATTGCTACGATACCTAGACATCTGCAGACGCTATTTCCTAGCAAGGAAGTGTCGCATTTACATTCATTTGAAGTGTAGACGAGGAATACATGATACTTCGCAAATCATATTATATCTATACCATGAAACAAAGAAATGAGATTCGATATCGCGTTTTAAGAAGCATTAGAAAGCTATTGCTACGATACGTAGATATCTGCAAACGCTTTTTCCTAGCGAGGAAGTATCGCATTCACATTCATTTGAAGTGTAGACGAGGAATACATAACACTTCGCAAATCATGTTATATCTTACCATGAAACATAGAAATGAGATGCGATATCGCGTTTTAAGAATCATATGAACTCTATTGCTACGATACGTAGACATCTGCAATCGCTATTTCCTTGCAAGGAAGTGTCGCATTTACTTTCATTTGAAATGTAGACGAGGAATACATAACACTTCGCAAATCATATTATATCTTACCATGAAACATAGAAATGAGATGCGATATCGCGTTTTAAGAAGCATTAGAACTCTATTGCTACGATACGTAGACATCTGCAAACGCTATTTCCCTGCAAGGAAGTGTCACATTTACATTCATTTGAATCGTAGACGGGGAATGCATAACACTTCGCAATGAATATTATATCTCATCATGAAACATAGATATGAGATGCAATATCTCGTTTTAAGAAGCGTTTGAACTCTATTGCTTCGATACGTAGACATCTGCAAAAGCTATTTCCTAGCAAGGAAGTGTCGCATTTACATTCATTTGAAGTGTAGAAGAGGAATACATGATCCTTCGCAAATCATATTATATCTATACCATGAAACATAGAAATGAGATTCGATGTCGCGTCTTAAGAAGCATTAGAAAGCTATTGCTACGACACGTAGATATCTGCAAACGCTATTTCCTAGCGAGGAAGTATCGCATTCACATTCATTTGAAGTGTAGACGAGGAATACATGATGCTTCGCAAATCATATTATATCTTACCATGAAACATAGAAATGAGATTCGATATCGCGTTTTAAGAAGCATTAGAAAGCTATTGCTACGATACGTAGACATCTGCAAACGCTATTTCCTAGCGAGGAAGTATCGCATTCACATTCATTTGAAGTGTAGACGAGGAGTACATAACACTTCGCAAATCATGTTATATCTTACCATGAAACATAGAAATGAGATGCGATATCGCGTTTTAAGAATCATATGAACTCTATTGCCACGATACGTACACATCTGCAATCGCTATTTCCTTGCAAGGAAGTGTCGCATTTACATTCATTTGAAGAGTAGACGAGGAATACATAACACTTCGCAAATCATATTATATCTTTCCATGAAGCATAGAAATGAGATGCGATATCGCGTTTTAAGTAGCATTCGAACTATATTGCTACGATACCTAGACATCGGCAGACGCTATTTCCTAGCAAGGAAGTGTCGCATTTACATTCATTTGAAGTGTAGACGAGGAATACATGATACATCGCAAATCATATTATATCTTACCATGACACATAGAAATGAGATGCGATATCGCGTTTTAAGAAGCATTAGAACACTATTGCTACGATACGTAGACATCTGCAAACGTTATTTCCTTGCATGGAAGTGTCGCATTTACATTCATTTGAAACGTAGACGAGGAATGCATAACACTTCGCAATCAATATTATACCTTATAATGAAACATAGATATGAGATGCAATATCTCGTTTTAAGAAGCATTTGAACTCTATTGCTACGATAACTAGACATCTGCAGACGCTATTTCCTAGCAAGGAAGTGTCGTATTTACATTCATTTGAAGTGTAGACAAGGAATACATGATACATCGCAAATCATATTATATCTATACCATGAAACATAGAAATGAGATTCGATGTCGCGTTTTAAGAAGCATTAGAAAGCTATTGCTACGATACGTAGATATGTGCAAACGTTATTTCCTAGCGAGGAAGTATCGCATTCACATTCATTTGAAGTGTAGACGAGGAATACATAACACTTCGCAAATCATGTTATATCTTACCATGAAACATAGAAATGAGATGCGATATCGCGTTTTAAGAATCATATGAACACTATTGCTACGATACGTAGACATCTGCAATCGCTATTTCCTTGCAAGGAAGTGTCGCATTTACATTCATTTGAAGTGTAGGCGAGGAATACATAACACTTCCCAAATCATATTATATCTTACCATGAAACATAGAAATGAGATGTGATATCGCGTTTTAAGAAGCATTAGAACACTATTGCTGCGATAGGTAGACATTTGCAAACGCTATTTCCTAGCAAAGAAGTGTCGCATTTACATTCATTTGAAGTGTAGGCGAGGAATACATAACACTTCGCAAATCATATTATATCTTACCATGAAACATAGAAATGAGATGCGATATCGCGTTTTAAGAAGCATTAGAACTCTATTGCTACGGTACGTAGACATCTGCGAACGCTATTTCCTTGCAAGGAAGTGTCGCATTTACATTCATTTGAATCGTAGACGAGGAATACATAACACTTCGCAAATCATATTATATCTTACCATGAAGCATAGAAATGAGATGCGATATCGCGTTTTAAGTAGCATTAGAACTTTATTGCTACGATACCTAGACATCGGCAGACGCTAGTTCCTAGCAAGGAAGTGTCGTATTTACATTCATTTGAAGTGTAGACGAGGAATACATGATACTTCGCAAATCATATTATATCTAACCATAAAACATAGAAATGAGATGCGATATCGCGTTTTAAGAAGCATTAGAACCCTATTGCTACGATACGTAGACATCTGCAAACGCTATTTCCTTGCAAGGAAGTGTCGCATTTACATTCATTTGAAGTGTAGACGAGGAATACATAACACTTCGCAAATCATATTATATCTTATCATGAAACATAGAAATGAGATGCAATATCTCGTTTTAAGAATCATATGAACTCTATTGCTACGATACGTAGACATCTGCAGACGCTATTGCGTAGCAAGGAAGTGTCGCATTTACATTCATTTGAAGTGTAGACGAGGAATACGTGATACTTCGCAAATCATATTATATCTTACCATGAAACATAGAAATGAGATGCGATATCGCGTTTTAAGAAGCATTAGAAAGCTATTGCTACGATACGTAAGACATCGGCAGACGCTAGTTCCTAGCAAGGAAGTGTCGTATTTACATTCATTTGAAGTGTAGACGAGGAATACATGATACTTCGCAAATCATATTATATCTAACCATAAAACATAGAAATGAGATGCGATATCGCGTTTTAAGAAGCATTAGAACCCTATTGCTACGATACGTAGACATCTGCAAACGCTATTTCCTTGCAAGGAAGTGTCGCATTTACATTCATTTGAAGTGTAGACGAGGAATACATAACACTTCGCAAATCATATTATATCTTATCATGAAACATAGAAATGAGATGCAATATCTCGTTTTAAGAATCATATGAACTCTATTGCTACGATACGTAGACATCTGCAGACGCTATTGCGTAGCAAGGAAGTGTCGCATTTACATTCATTTGAAGTGTAGACGAGGAATACGTGATACTTCGCAAATCATATTATATCTTACCATGAAACATAGAAATGAGATGCGATATCTCGTTTTAAGAAGCATTAGAAAGCTATTGCTACGATACGTAGATATCTGCAAACGCTATTTCCTAGCGAGGAAGTATCGCATTCACATTCATTTGAAGTGTAGACGAGGAATACATGACACTTCGCAAATCATGTTATATCTTACCATGAAACATAGAAATGAGATGCGATATCGCGTTTTAAGAATCATATGAACTCTATTGCTACGATACGTAGACATCTGCAATCGCTATTTCCTTGCAAGGAAGTGTCGCATTTACTTTCATTTGAAATGTAGACGAGGAATACATAACACTTCGCAAATCATATTATATCTTATCATGAAACATAGAAATGAGATGCGATATCGCGTTTTAAGAAGCATTAGAACTCTATTGCTACGATACGTAGACATCTGCAAACGCTATTTCCCTGCAAGGAAGTGTCACATTTACATCCATTTGAATCGTAGACGGGGAATGCATAACACTTCGCAATGAATATTATATCTCATCATGAAACATAGATATGAGATGCAATATCTCGTTTTAAGAAGCGTTTGAACTCTATTGCTTCGATACGTAGACATCTGCAAAAGCTATTTCCTAGCAAGGAAGTGTCGCATTTACATTCATTTGAAGTGTAGAAGAGGAATACATGATCCTTCGCAAATCATATTATATCTATACCATGAAACATAGAAATGAGATTCGATGTCGCGTTTTAAGAAGCATTAGAAAGCTATTGCTACGACACGTAGATATCTGCAAACGCTATTTCCTAGCGAGGAAGTATCGCATTCACATTCATTTGAAGTGTAGACGAGGAATACATGATACTTCGCAAATCATATTATATCTTACCATGAAACATAGAAATGAGATTCGATATCGCGTTTTAAGAAGCATTAGAAAGCTATTGCTACGATACGTAGACATCTGCAAACGCTATTTCCTAGCGAGGAAGTATCGCATTCACATTCATTTGAAGTGTAGACGAGGAGTACATAACACTTCGCAAATCATGTTATATCTTACCATGAAACATAGAAATGAGATGCGATATCGCGTTTTAAGAATCATATGAACTCTATTGCCACGATACGTACACATCTGCAATCGCTATTTCCTTGCAAGGAAGTGTCGCATTTACATTCATTTGAAGAGTAGACGAGGAATACATAACACTTCGCAAATCATATTATATCTTTCCATGAAGCATAGAAATGAGATGCGATATCGCGTTTTAAGTAGCATTCGAACTCTATTGCTACGATACCTAGACATCGGCAGACGCTATTTCCTAGCAAGGAAGTGTCGCATTTACATTCATTTGAAGTGTAGACGAGGAATACATGACACTTCGCGAATCATATTATATCTTACCATGAAACATAGATATGAGATGCAATATCTCGTTTTAAAAAGCATTTGAACTCTATTGCTACGATACCTAGACATCTGCAGACGCTATTTCCTAGCAAGGAAGTGTCGCATTTACATTCATTTGAAGTGTAGACAAGGAATACATGATACATCGCAAATCATATTATATCTATACCATGAAACATAGAAATGAGATTCGATATCGCGTTTTAAGAAGCATTAGAAAGCTATTGCTACGATACGTAGATATGTGCAAACGTTATTTCCTAGCGAGGAAGTATCGCATTCACATTCATTTGAAGTGTAGACGAGGAATACATAACACTTCGCAAATCATGTTATATCTTACCATGAAACATAGAAATGAGATGCGATATCGCGTTTTAAGAATCATATGAACACTATTGCTACGATACGTAGACATCTGCAATCGCTATTTCCTTGCAAGGAAGTGTCGCATTTACATTCATTTGAAGTGTAGGCGAGGAATACATAACACTTCCCAAATCATATTATATCTTACCATGAAACATAGAAATGCGATGCGATATCGAGTTTTAAGAATCATATGAACTCTATTGCCACGATACGTACACATCTGCAATCGCTATTTCCTTGCAAGGAAGTGTCGCATTTACATTCATTTGAAGAGTAGACGAGGAATACATAACACTTCGCAAATCATATTATATCTTTCCATGAAGCATAGAAATGAGATGCGATATCGCGTTTTAAGTAGCATTCGAACTCTATTGCTACGATACCTAGACATCGGCAGACGCTATTTCCTAGCAAGGAAGTGTCGCATTTACATTCATTTGAAGTGTAGACGAGGAATACATGATACTTCGCGAATCATATTATATCTTACCATGAAACATAGAAATGAGATGCAATATCTCGTTTTAAGAAGCGTTTGAACTCTATTACTTCGATACGTAGACATCTGCAAAAGCTATTTCCTAGCAAGGAAGTGTCGCATTTACATTCATTTGAAGTGTAGAAGAGGAACACATGATCCTTCGCAAATCATATTATATCTATACCATGAAACATAGAAATGAGATTCGATGTCGCGTTTTAAGAAGCATTAGAAAGCTATTGCTACGACACGTAGATATCTGCAAACGCTATTTCCTAGCGAAGAAGTATCGCATTCACATTCATTTGAAGTGTAGACGAGGAATACATAACACTTCGCAAATCATGTTATATCTTACCATGAAACATAGAAATGAGATGCGATATCGCGTTTTAAGAATCATATGAACTCTATTGCTACGATACGTAGACATCTGCAATCGCTATTTCCTTGCAAGGAAGTGTCGCATTTACATTCATTTGAAGTGTAGGCGAGGAATACATAACACTTCGCAAATCATATTATATCTTACCATGAAACATAGAAATGAGATGCGATATCGTGTTTTAAGAAGCACTAGAACTCTATTGCTACGATACGTAGACATCTGCAAACGCTATTTCCTTGCAAGGAAGTGTCGCATTTACATTCATTTGAATCGTAGACGAGGAATCCATAACACTTCGCCAATCATATTATATCTTACCATGAAGCATAGAAATGAGATGCGATATCGCGTTTTAAGTAGCATTAGAACTCTATTGCTACGATACCTAGACATCGGCAGACGCTATTTCCTAGCAAGGAAGTGTCGCATTTACATTCATTTGAAGTGTAGACGAGGAATACATGATACTTCGCAAATCATATTATATCTTACCATGAAACATAGAAATGAGGTGCGATATCGCGTTTTAAGAAGCATTAGAAAGCTATTGCTACGATACGTAGATATGTGCAAACGTTATTTCCTAGCGAGGAAGTATCGCATTCACATTCATTTGAAGTGTAGACGAGGAATACATAACACTTCGCAAATCATGTTATATCTTACCATGAAACATAGAAATGAGATGCGATATCGCGTTTTAAGAATCATATGAACACTATTGCTACGATACGTAGACATCTGCAATCGCTATTTCCTTGCAAGGAAGTGTCGCATTTACATTCATTTGAAGTGTAGGCGAGGAATACATAACACTTCCCAAATCATATTATATCTTACCATGAAACATAGAAATGAGATGCGATATCGCGTTTTAAGAAGCATTAGAAAGCTATTGCTACGATACGTAGACATCTGCAATCGCTATTTCCTTGCAAGGAAGTGTCGCATTTACATTCATTTGAAGTGTAGGCGAGGAATACATAACACTTCGCAAATCATATTATATCTTACCATGAAACATAGAAATGAGATGCGATATCGCGTTTTAAGAAGCATTAGAACTCTATTGCTACGGTACGTAGACATCTGCAAACGCTATTTCCTTGCAAGGAAGTGTCGCATTTACATTCATTTGAATCGTAGACGAGGAATACATAACACTTCGCAAATCATATTATATCTTACCATGAAGCATAGAAATGAGATGCGATATCGCGTTTTAAGTAGCATTAGAACTCTATTGCTACGATACCTAGACATCGGCAGACGCTAGTTCCTAGCAAGGAAGTGTCGTATTTACATTCATTTGAAGTGTAGACGAGGAATACATGATACTTCGCAAATCATATTATATCTTACCATAAAACATAGAAATGAGATGCGATATCGCGTTTTAAGAAGCATTAGAACCCTATTGCTACGATACGTAGGCATCTGCAAACGCTATTTCCTTGCAAGGAAGTGTCGCATTTACATTCATTTGAAGTGTAGACGAGGAATACGTGATACTTCGCAAATCATATTATATCTTACCATGAAACATAGAGATGAGATGCGATATCGCGTTTTAAGAAGCATTTGAACTCTATTGCTTCGATACGTAGACATCTGCAAACGCTATTTCCTTGCAAGGAAGTGGCGCATTTACATTCATTTGAATCGTAGACGAGGAATGCATAACACTTCGCAATGAATATTATATCTTATCATCAAACATAGATAGGAGATGCAATATCTCGTTTTAAGGAGCATTAGAAAGCTATTGCTACGATACGTAGACATCTGCAAACGCTATTTCCTAGCGAGGAAGTATCGCATTCACATTCATTTGATGTGTAGACGAGGAATACATGATACTTCGCAAATCATATTATATCTTACCATGAAACATAGAAATGAGATGCGATATCGCGTTTTAAGAAGCATTAGAACACTATTGCTACGATAGGTAGACATTTGCAAACGCTATTTCCTAGCAAAGAAGTGTCGCATTTACATTCATTTGAAGTGTAGGCGAGGAATACATAACACTTCGCAAATCATATTATATCTTACCATGAAACATAGAAATGAGATGCGATGTCGCGTTTTAAGAATCATATGAACTCTATTGCTACGATACGTAGACATCTGCAATCGCTATTTCCTTGCAAGGAAGTGTCGCATTTACATTCATTTGAAGTGTAGGCGAGGAATACATAACACTTCGCAAATCATATTATATCTTACCATGAAACATAGAAATGAGATGCGATATCGCGTTTTAAGAAGCATTAGAACTCTATTGCTACGGTACGTAGACATCTGCAAACGCTATTTCCTTGCAAGGAAGTGTCGCATTTACATTCATTTGAAGTGTAGACGAGGAATACATAACACTTCGCAAATCATGTTATATCTTACCATGAAACATAGAAATGAGATGCGATATCGCGTTTTAAGAATCATATGAACTCTATTGCTACGATACGTAGACATCTGCAGACGCTATTTCCTTGCAAGGAAGTGTCGCATTAACATTCATTTGAAGTGTAGACGAGGAATACATGATACTTCGCAAATCATATTATATTTTACCATGAAACATAGAAATGAGATGCGATATCGCGTTTTAAGAAGCATTAGAACACTATTTCTACGATAGGTAGACATTTGCAAACGCTATTTCCTAGCAAAGAAGTGTCGCATTTACATTCATTTGAAGTGTAGACGAGGAATACATAACACTTCGCAAATCATATTATATCTTACCATGAAGCATTGAAATGAGATGCGATGTCGCGTTTTAAGAAGCATTAGAACTCTATTGCTACGATACCTAGACATCTGCAGACGCTATTTCCTAGCAAGGAAGTGTCGCATTTACAATCATTTGAAGTGTAGACGAGGAATACGTGATACTTCGCAAATCATATTATATCTTACCACGAAACATAGAAATGAGATGCGATATCGCGTTTTGAGAAGCATTAGAACACTATTGCTACGACAGGTAGACATTTGCAAACGCTATTTCCTAGCAAAGAAGTGTCGCATTTACATTCATTTGAAGTGTAGACGAGGAATACATAACACATCGCAAATCATATTATATCTTATCATGAAACATAGAAATGAGATGCGATATCGCGTTTTAAGAAGCATTCGAACTCTATTGCTACGATACCTAGACATCGGCAGACGCTATTTCCTAGCAAGGATGTGTCTCATTTACATTCATTTGAAGTGTAGACGAGGAATACATGATACTTCGCGAATCATATTATATCTTACCATGAAACATAGAAATGAGATGCGATATCGCGTTTTAAGAAGCATTAGAACACTATTGCTACGATAGGTAGACATTTGCAAACGCTATTTCCTAGCAAAGAAGTGTCGCATTTACATTCATTTGAAGTGTAGACGAGGAATACATAACACTTCGCAAATCATATTATATCTTACCATGAAACATAGAAATGAGATGCGATATCGCGTTTTAAGAAGCATTAGAACCCTATTGCTACGATACGTAGACATCTGCAAACGTTATTTCCTTGCATGGAAGTGTCGCATTTACATTCATTTGAAACGTAGACGAGGAATGCATAACACTTCGCAATCAATATTATACCTTATAATGAAACATATATATGAGATGCAATATCTCGTTTTAAGAAGCATTTGAACTCTATTGCTACGATACCTAGACATCTGCAGACGCTCTTTCCTAGCAAGGAAGTGTCGCATTTACATTCATTTGAAGTGTAGACAAGGAATACATGATACATCGCAAATCATATTATATCTATACCATGAAACATAGAAATGAGATTCGATATCGCGTTTTAAGAAGCATTAGAAAGCTATTGCTACGATACGTAGATATGTGCAAACGTTATTTCCTAGCGAGGAAGTATCGCATTCACATTCATTTGAAGTGTAGACGAGGAATACATAACACTTCGCAAATCATGTTATATCTTACCATGAAACATAGAAATGAGATGCGATATCGCGTTTTAAGAATCATATGAACACTATTGCTACGATACGTAGACATCTGCAATCGCTATTTCCTTGCAAGGAAGGGTCGCATTTACATTCATTTGAATCGTAGACGAGGAATACATAACACTTCGCAAATCATATTATATCTTACCATGAAACATAGAAATGAGATGCGATATCGCGTTCTAAGAATCATTTGAACTCTATTGCCACGATACGTACACATCTGCAATCGCTATTTCCTTGCAAGGAAGTGTCGCATTTACATTCATTTGAAGAGTAGACGAGGAATACATAACACTTCGCAAATCATATTATATCTTTCCATGAAGCATAGAAATGAGATGCGATATCGCGTTTTAAGTAGCATTCGAACTCTATTGCTACGATACCTAGACATCGGCAGACCCTATTTCCTAGCAAGGAAGTGTCGCATTTACATTCATTTGAAGTGTAGACGAGGAATACATGACACTTCGCGAATCATATTATATCTTACCATGAAACATAGATATGAGATGCAATATCTCGTTTTAAAAAGCATTTGAACTCTATTGCTACGATACCTAGACATCTGCAGACGCTATTTCCTAGCAAGGAAGTGTCGCATTTACATTCATTTGAAGTGTAGACAAGGAATACATGATACATCGCAAATCATATTATATCTATACCATGAAACATAGAAATGAGATTCGATATCGCGTTTTAAGAAGCATTAGAAAGCTATTGCTACGATACGTAGATATGTGCAAACGTTATTTCCTAGCGAGGAAGTATCGCATTCACATTCATTTGAAGTGTAGACGAGGAATACATAACACTTCGCAAATCATGTTATATCTTACCATGAAACATAGAAATGAGATGCGATATCGCGTTTTAAGAATCATATGAACACTATTGCTACGATACGTAGACATCTGCAATCGCTATTTCCTTGCAAGGAAGTGTCGCATTTACATTCATTTGAAGTGTAGGCGAGGAATACATAACACTTCCCAAATCATATTATATCTTACCATGAAACATAGAAATGCGATGCGATATCGCGTTTTAAGAATCATATGAACTCTATTGCCACGATAC
Organism: Xylocopa sonorina; assembly: GCF_050948175.1. NCBI lineage: Eukaryota > Metazoa > Arthropoda > Insecta > Hymenoptera > Apidae > Xylocopa > Xylocopa sonorina. The sequence continues at coordinate 133,108 of NW_027490458.1, forward strand.
GTACACATCTGCAATCGCTATTTCCTTGCAAGGAAGTGTCGCATTTACATTCATTTGAAGAGTAGACGAGGAATACATAACACTTCGCAAATCATATTATATCTTTCCATGAAGCATAGAAATGAGATGCGATATCGCGTTTTAAGTAGCATTCGAACTCTATTGCTACGATACCTAGACATCGGCAGACGCTATTTCCTAGCAAGGAAGTGTCGCATTTACATTCATTTGAAGTGTAGACGAGGAATACATGATACTTCGCGAATCATATTATATCTTACCATGAAACATAGAAATGAGATGCAATATCTCGTTTTAAGAAGCGTTTGAACTCTATTACTTCGATACGTAGACATCTGCAAAAGCTATTTCCTAGCAAGGAAGTGTCGCATTTACATTCATTTGAAGTGTAGAAGAGGAACACATGATCCTTCGCAAATCATATTATATCTATACCATGAAACATAGAAATGAGATTCGATGTCGCGTTTTAAGAAGCATTAGAAAGCTATTGCTACGACACGTAGATATCTGCAAACGCTATTTCCTAGCGAAGAAGTATCGCATTCACATTCATTTGAAGTGTAGACGAGGAATACATAACACTTCGCAAATCATGTTATATCTTACCATGAAACATAGAAATGAGATGCGATATCGCGTTTTAAGAATCATATGAACTCTATTGCTACGATACGTAGACATCTGCAATCGCTATTTCCTTGCAAGGAAGTGTCGCATTTACATTCATTTGAAGTGTAGGCGAGGAATACATAACACTTCGCAAATCATATTATATCTTACCATGAAACATAGAAATGAGATGCGATATCGTGTTTTAAGAAGCACTAGAACTCTATTGCTACGATACGTAGACATCTGCAAACGCTATTTCCTTGCAAGGAAGTGTCGCATTTACATTCATTTGAATCGTAGACGAGGAATCCATAAAACTTCGCCAATCATATTATATCTTACCATGAAGCATAGAAATGAGATGCGATATCGCGTTTTAAGTAGCATTAGAACTCTATTGCTACGATACCTAGACATCGGCAGACGCTATTTCCTAGCAAGGAAGTGTCGCATTTACATTCATTTGAAGTGTAGACGAGGAATACATGATACTTCGCAAATCATATTATATCTTACCATGAAACATAGAAATGAGGTGCGATATCGCGTTTTAAGAAGCATTAGAAAGCTATTGCTACGATACGTAGATATGTGCAAACGTTATTTCCTAGCGAGGAAGTATCGCATTCACATTCATTTGAAGTGTAGACGAGGAATACATAACACTTCGCAAATCATGTTATATCTTACCATGAAACATAGAAATGAGATGCGATATCGCGTTTTAAGAATCATATGAACACTATTGCTACGATACGTAGACATCTGCAATCGCTATTTCCTTGCAAGGAAGTGTCGCATTTACATTCATTTGAAGTGTAGGCGAGGAATACATAACACTTCCCAAATCATATTATATCTTACCATGAAACATAGAAATGAGATGCGATATCGCGTTTTAAGAAGCATTAGAAAGCTATTGCTACGATACGTAGACATCTGCAATCGCTATTTCCTTGCAAGGAAGTGTCGCATTTACATTCATTTGAAGTGTAGGCGAGGAATACATAACACTTCGCAAATCATATTATATCTTACCATGAAACATAGAAATGAGATGCGATATCGCGTTTTAAGAAGCATTAGAACTCTATTGCTACGGTACGTAGACATCTGCAAACGCTATTTCCTTGCAAGGAAGTGTCGCATTTACATTCATTTGAATCGTAGACGAGGAATACATAACACTTCGCAAATCATATTATATCTTACCATGAAGCATAGAAATGATATGCGATATCGCGTTTTAAGTAGCATTAGAACTCTATTGCTACGATACCTAGACATCGGCAGACGCTAGTTCCTAGCAAGGAAGTGTCGTATTTACATTCATTTGAAGTGTAGACGAGGAATACATGATACTTCGCAAATCATATTATATCTTACCATAAAACATAGAAATGAGATGCGATATCGCGTTTTAAGAAGCATTAGAACCCTATTGCTACGATACGTAGGCATCTGCAAACGCTATTTCCTTGCAAGGAAGTGTCGCATTTACATTCATTTGAAGTGTAGACGAGGAATACGTGATACTTCGCAAATCATATTATATCTTACCATGAAACATAGAGATGAGATGCGATATCGCGTTTTAAGAAGCATTTGAACTCTATTGCTTCGATACGTAGACATCTGCAAACGCTATTTCCTTGCAAGGAAGTGGCGCATTTACATTCATTTGAATCGTAGACGAGGAATGCATAACACTTCGCAATGAATATTATATCTTATCATCAAACATAGATATGAGATGCAATATCTCGTTTTAAGGAGCATTAGAAAGCTATTGCTACGATACGTAGACATCTGCAAACGCTATTTCCTAGCGAGGAAGTATCGCATTCACATTCATTTGATGTGTAGACGAGGAATACATGATACTTCGCAAATCATATTATATCTTACCATGAAACATAGAAATGAGATGCGATATCGCGTTTTAAGAAGCATTAGAACACTATTGCTACGATAGGTAGACATTTGCAAACGCTATTTCCTAGCAAAGAAGTGTCGCATTTACATTCATTTGAAGTGTAGGCGAGGAATACATAACACTTCGCAAATCATATTATATCTTACCATGAAACATAGAAATGAGATGCGATATCGCGTTTTAAGAAGCATTAGAACCCTATTGCTACGATACGTAGACATCTGCAAACGTTATTTCCTTGCATGGAAGTGTCGCATTTACATTCATTTGAAACGTAGACGAGGAATGCATAACACTTCGCAATCAAAATTATACCTTATCATGAAACATAGATATGAGATGCAATATCTCGTTTTAAGAAGCATTTGGACTCTATTGCTACGATACCTAGACATCTGCAGACGCTATTTCCTAGCAAGGAAGTGTCGCATTTACATTCATTTGAAGTGTAGACAAGGAATACATGATACATCGCAAATCATATTATATCTATACCATGAAACATAGAAATGAGATGCGATATCGCGTTTTAAGAAGCATTAGAAAGCTATTGCTACGATACGTAGATATCTGCAAACGCTATTTCCTAGCGAGGAAGTATCGCATTCACATTCATTTGAAGTGTAGACGAGGAATACATAACACTTCGCAAATCATGTTATATCTTACCATGAAACATAGAAATGAGATGCGATATCGCGTTTTAAGAATCATATGAACTCTATTGCTACGATACGTAGACATCTGCAATCGCTATTTCCTTGCAAGGAAGTGTCGCATTTACATTCATTTGAAGTGTAGGCGAGGAATACATAACACTTCGCAAATCATATTATATCTTACCATGAAACATAGAAATGAGATGCGATATCGCGTTTTAAGAAGCATTAGAACTCTATTGCTACGGTACGTAGACATCTGCAAACGCTATTTCCTTGCAAGGAAGTGTCGCATTTACATTCATTTGAAGTGTAGACGAGGAATACATAACACTTCGCAAATCATGTTATATCTTACCATGAAACATAGAAATGAGATGCGATATCGCGTTTTAAGAATCATATGAACTCTATTGCTACGATACGTAGACATCTGCAGACGCTATTTCCTTGCAAGGAAGTGTCGCATTAACATTCATTTGAAGTGTAGACGAGGAATACATGATACTTCGCAAATCATATTATATTTTACCATGAAACATAGAAATGAGATGCGATATCGCGTTTTAAGAAGCATTAGAACACTATTTCTACGATAGGTAGACATTTGCAAACGCTATTTCCTAGCAAAGAAGTGTCGCATTTACATTCATTTGAAGTGTAGACGAGGAATACATAACACTTCGCAAATCATATTATATCTTACCATGAAGCATTGAAATGAGATGCGATGTCGCGTTTTAAGAAGCATTAGAACTCTATTGCTACGATACCTAGACATCTGCAGACGCTATTTCCTAGCAAGGAAGTGTCGCATTTACAATCATTTGAAGTGTAGACGAGGAATACGTGATACTTCGCAAATCATATTATATCTTACCACGAAACATAGAAATGAGATGCGATATCGCGTTTTGAGAAGCATTAGAACACTATTGCTACGACAGGTAGACATTTGCAAACGCTATTTCCTAGCAAAGAAGTGTCGCATTTACATTCATTTGAAGTGTAGACGAGGAATACATAACACATCGCAAATCATATTATATCTTATCATGAAACATAGAAATGAGATGCGATATCGCGTTTTAAGAAGCATTAGAACACTATTGCTACGATAGGTAGACATTTGCAAACGCTATTTCCTAGCAAAGAAGTGTCGCATTTACATTCATTTGAAGTGTAGACGAGGAATACATAACACTTCGCAAATCATGTTATATCTTACCATGAAACATAGAAATGAGATGCGATATCGCGTTTTAAGAATCATATGAACTCTATTGCTACGATACGTAGACATCTGCAATCGCTATTTCCTTGCAAGGAAGTGTCGCATTTACATTCATTTGAAGTGTAGGCGAGGAATACATAACACTTCGCAAATCATATTATATCTTACCATGAAACATAGAAATGAGATGCGATATCGCGTTTTAAGAAGCATTAGAACTCTATTGCTACGGTACGTAGACATCTGCAAACGCTATTTCCTTGCAAGGAAGTGTCGCATTTACATTCATTTGAATCGTAGACGAGGAATACATAACACTTCGCAAATCATATTATATCTTATCATGAAACATAGAAATGAGATGCGATATCGCGTTTTAAGAAGCATTAGAACTCTATTGCTACGATACGTAGACATCTACAAACGCTATTTCCTAGCGAGGAAGTGTCGCATTCACATTCATTTGAAGTGTAGACGAGGAATACATGACACTTCGCAAATCATATTATATCTTACCACGAAACGTAGAAATGAGATGCAATATAGCGTTTTATGAATCATAAGAACTCTATTGCTACGATACGTAGACATCTGCAAACGCTATTTCCTTGCATGGAAGTGTCGCATTTACATTCATTTGAAACGTAGACGAGGAATGCATAACACTTCGCAATGAGTATTATATCTTATCATGAAACATAGATATGAGATGCAATATCTCGTTTTAAGAAGCATTTGAACTCTATTGCTACGATACCTAGACATCTGCAGATGCTATTTCCTAGCAAGGTAGTGTCGCATTTACATTCATTTGAAGTGTAGACGAGGAATACATGATACTTCGCAAATCATATTATATCTATACCATGAAACATAGAAATGAGATTCGATATCGCGTTTTAAGAAGCATTAGAAAGCTATTGCTACGATACGTAGATATCTGCAAACGCTATTTCCTAGCGAGGAAGTATCGCATTCACATTCATTTGAAGTGTAGACGAGGAATACATAACACTTCGCAAATCATGTTATATCTTACCATGAAACATAGAAATGAGATGCGATATCGCGTTTTAAGAATCACATGAACTCTATTGCTACGATACGTAGACATCTGCAGACGCTATTTCCTTGCAAGGAAGTGTCGCATTAACATTCATTTGAAGTGTAGACGAGGAATACATGATACTTCGCAAATCATATTATATCTTACCATGAAACATAGAAATGAGATGCGATATCGCGTTTTGAGAAGCATTAGAACACTATTGCTACGGTACGTAGACATCTGCAAACGCTATTTCCTTGCAAGGAAGTGTCGCATTTACATTCATTTGAATCGTAGACGAGGAATACATAACACTTCGCAAATCATATTATATCTTATCATGAAACATAGAAATGAGATGCGATATCGCGTTTTAAGAAGCATTAGAACTCTATTGCTACGATACGTAGACATCTGCAAACGCTATTTCCTAGCGAGGAAGTGTCGCATTCACATTCATTTGAAGTGTAGACGAGGAATACATGACACTTCGCAAATCATATTATATCTTACCACGAAACGTAGAAATGAGATGCAATATAGCGTTTTAAGAATCATAAGAACTCTATTGCTACGATACGTAGACATCTGCAAACGCTATTTCCTTGCATGGAAGTGTCGCATTTACATTCATTTGAAACGTAGACGAGGAATGCATAACACTTCGCAATGAGTATTATATCTTATCATGAAACATAGATATGAGATGCAATATCTCGTTTTAAGAAGCATTTGGACTCTATTGCTACGATACCTAGACATCTGCAGACGCTATTTCCTGGCAAGGAAGTGTCGCATTTACATTCATTTGAAGTGTAGACAGGGAATACATGATACATCGCAAATCATATTATATCTATACCATGAAACATAGAAATGAGATGCGATATCGCGTTTTAAGAAGCATTAGAAAGCTATTGCTACGATACGTAGATATCTGCAAACGCTATTTCCTAGCGAGGAAGTATCGCATTCACATTCATTTGAAGTGTAGACGAGGAATACATAACACTTCGCAAATCATGTTATATCTTACCATGAAACATAGAAATGAGATGCGATATCGCGTTTTAAGAATCATATGAACTCTATTGCTACGATACGTAGACATCTGCAATCGCTATTTCCTTGCAAGGAAGTGTCGCATTTACATTCATTTGAAGTGTAGGCGAGGAATACATAACACTTCGCAAATCATATTATATCTTACCATGAAACATAGAAATGAGATGCGATATCGCGTTTTAAGAAGCATTAGAACTCTATTGCTACGGTACGTAGACATCTGCAAACGCTATTTCCTTGCAAGGAAGTGTCGCATTTACATTCATTTGAATCGTAGACGAGGAATACATAACACTTCGCAAATCATATTATATCTTATCATGAAACATAGAAATGAGATGCGATATCGCGTTTTAAGAAGCATTAGAACTCTATTGCTACGATACGTAGACATCTACAAACGCTATTTCCTAGCGAGGAAGTGTCGCATTCACATTCATTTGAAGTGTAGACGAGGAATACATGACACTTCGCAAATCATATTATATCTTACCACGAAACGTAGAAATGAGATGCAATATAGCGTTTTATGAATCATAAGAACTCTATTGCTACGATACGTAGACATCTGCAAACGCTATTTCCTTGCATGGAAGTGTCGCATTTACATTCATTTGAAACGTAGACGAGGAATGCATAACACTTCGCAATGAGTATTATATCTTATCATGAAACATAGATATGAGATGCAATATCTCGTTTTAAGAAGCATTTGAACTCTATTGCTACGATACCTAGACATCTGCAGATGCTATTTCCTAGCAAGGTAGTGTCGCATTTACATTCATTTGAAGTGTAGACGAGGAATACATGATACTTCGCAAATCATATTATATCTATACCATGAAACATAGAAATGAGATTCGATATCGCGTTTTAAGAAGCATTAGAAAGCTATTGCTACGATACGTAGATATCTGCAAACGCTATTTCCTAGCGAGGAAGTATCGCATTCACATTCATTTGAAGTGTAGACGAGGAATACATAACACTTCGCAAATCATGTTATATCTTACCATGAAACATAGAAATGAGATGCGATATCGCGTTTTAAGAATCACATGAACTCTATTGCTACGATACGTAGACATCTGCAGACGCTATTTCCTTGCAAGGAAGTGTCGCATTAACATTCATTTGAAGTGTAGACGAGGAATACATGATACTTCGCAAATCATATTATATCTTACCATGAAACATAGAAATGAGATGCGATATCGCGTTTTGAGAAGCATTAGAACACTATTGCTACGGTACGTAGACATCTGCAAACGCTATTTCCTTGCAAGGAAGTGTCGCATTTACATTCATTTGAATCGTAGACGAGGAATACATAACACTTCGCAAATCATATTATATCTTATCATGAAACATAGAAATGAGATGCGATATCGCGTTTTAAGAAGCATTAGAACTCTATTGCTACGATACGTAGACATCTGCAAACGCTATTTCCTAGCGAGGAAGTGTCGCATTCACATTCATTTGAAGTGTAGACGAGGAATACATGACACTTCGCAAATCATATTATATCTTACCACGAAACGTAGAAATGAGATGCAATATAGCGTTTTAAGAATCATAAGAACTCTATTGCTACGATACGTAGACATCTGCAAACGCTATTTCCTTGCATGGAAGTGTCGCATTTACATTCATTTGAAACGTAGACGAGGAATGCATAACACTTCGCAATGAGTATTATATCTTATCATGAAACATAGATATGAGATGCAATATCTCGTTTTAAGAAGCATTTGAACTCTATTGCTACGATACCTAGACATCTGCAGATGCTATTTCCTAGCAAGGAAGTGTCGCATTTACATTCATTTGAAGTGTAGACGAGGAATACATGATACTTCTCAAATCATATTATATCTATACCATGAAACATAGAAATGAGATTCGATATCGCGTTTTAAGAAGCATTAGAAAGCTATTGCTACGATACGTAGATATCTGCAAACGCTATTTCCTAGCGAGGAAGTATCGCATTCACATTCATTTGAAGTGTAGACGAGGAATACATAACACTTCGCAAATCATGTTATATCTTACCATGAAACATAGAAATGAGATGCGATATCGCGTTTTAAGAATCACATGAACTCTATTGCTACGATACGTAGACATCTGCAGACGCTATTTCCTTGCAAGGAAGTGTCGCATTAACATTCATTTGAAGTGTAGACGAGGAATACATGATACTTCGCAAATCATATTATATCTTACCATGAAACATAGAAATGAGATGCGATATCGCGTTTTGAGAAGCATTAGAACACTATTGCTACGACAGGTAGACATTTGCAAACGCTATTTCCTAGCAAAGAAGTGTCGCATTTACATTCATTTGAAGTGTAGACGAGGAATACGTAACACATCACAAATCATATTATATCTTATCATGAAACATAGAAATGAGATGCGATATCGCGTTTTAAGAAGCATTAGAACTCTATTGCTACGATACGTAGACATCTGCAAACGTTATTTCCTTGCATGGAAGTGTCGCATTTACATTCATTTGAAACGTAGACGAGGAATGCATAACACTTCGCAATCAATATTATACCTTATCATGAAACATAGATGTGAGATGCAATATCTCGTTTTAAGAAGCATTTGGACTCTATTGCTACGATACCTAGACATCTGCAGACGCTATTTGCTGGCAAGGAAGTGTCGCATTTACATTCATTTGAAGTGTAGACAAGGAATACATGATACATCGCAAATCATATTATATCTATACCATGAAACATAGAAATGAGATGCGATATCGCGTTTTAAGAAGCATTAGAAAGCTATTGCTACGATACGTAGATATCTGCAAACGCTATTTCCTAGCGAGGAAGTATCGCATTCACATTCATTTGAAGTGTAGACGAGGAATACATAACACTTCGCAAATCATGTTATATCTTACCATGAAACATAGAAATGAGATGCGATATCGCGTTTTAAGAATCATATGAACTCTATTGCTACGATACGTAGACATCTGCAATCGCTATTTCCTTGCAAGGAAGTGTCGCATTTACATTCATTTGAAGTGTAGGCGAGGAATACATAACACTTCGCAAATCATATTATATCTTACCATGAAACATAGAAATGAGATGCGATATCGCGTTTTAAGAAGCATTAGAACTCTATTGCTACGGTACGTAGACATCTGCAAACGCTATTTCCTTGCAAGGAAGTGTCGCATTTACATTCATTTGAATCGTAGACGAGGAATACATAACACTTCGCAAATCATATTATATCTTATCATGAAACATAGAAATGAGATGCGATATCGCGTTTTAAGAAGCATTAGAACTCTATTGCTACGATACGTAGACATCTGCAAACGCTATTTCCTAGCGAGGAAGTGTCGCATTCACATTCATTTGAAGTGTAGACGAGGAATACATGACACTTCGCAAATCATATTATATCTTACCACGAAACGTAGAAATGAGATGCAATATAGCGTTTTAAGAATCATAAGAACTCTATTGCTACGATACGTAGACATCTGCAAACGCTATTTCCTTGCATGGAAGTGTCGCATTTACATTCATTTGAAACGTAGACGAGGAATGCATAACACTTCGCAATGAGTATTATATCTTATCATGAAACATAGATATGAGATGCAATATCTCGTTTTAAGAAGCATTTGAACTCTATTGCTACGATACCTAGACATCTGCAGATGCTATTTCCTAGCAAGGAAGTGTCGCATTTACATTCATTTGAAGTGTAGACGAGGAATACATGATACTTCCCAAATCATATTATATCTATACCATGAAACATAGAAGTGAGATTCGATATCGCGTTTTAAGAAGCATTAGAAAGCTATTGCTACGATACGTAGATATCTGCAAACGCTATTTCCTAGCGAGGAAGTATCGCATTCACATTCATTTGAAGTGTAGACGAGGAATACATAACACTTCGCAAATCATGTTATATCTTACCATGAAACATAGAAATGAGATGATATATCGCGTTTTAAGAATCATATGAACTCTATTGCTACGATACGTAGACATCTGCAGACGCTATTTCCTTGCAAGGAAGTTTCGCATTAACATTCATTTGAAGTGTAGACGAGGAATACATGATACTTCGCAAATCATATTATATCTTACCATGAAACATAGAAATGAGATGCGATATCGCGTTTTGAGAAGCATTAGAACACTATTGCTACGACAGGTAGACATTTGCAAACGCTATTTCCTAGCAAAGAAGTGTCGCATTTACATTCATTTGAAGTGTAGACGAGGAATACATAACACATCACAAATCATATTATATCATATCATGAAACATAGAAATGAGATGCGATATCGCGTTTTAAGAAGCATTAGAAAGCTATTGCTACGATACGTAGATATCTGCAAACGCTATTTCCTAGCGAGGAAGTATCGCATTCACATTCATTTGAAGTGTAGACGAGGAATACATAACACTTCGCAAATCATGTTATATCTTACCATGAAACATAGAAATGAGATGCGATATCGCGTTTTAAGAATCACATGAACTCTATTGCTACGATACGTAGACATCTGCAGACGCTATTTCCTTGCAAGGAAGTGTCGCATTAACATTCATTTGAAGTGTAGACGAGGAATACATGATACTTCGCAAATCATATTATATCTTACCATGAAACATAGAAATGAGATGCGATATCGCGTTTTGAGAAGCATTAGAACACTATTGCTACGACAGGTAGACATTTGCAAACGCTATTTCCTAGCAAAGAAGTGTCGCATTTACATTCATTTGAAGTGTAGACGAGGAATACGTAACACATCACAAATCATATTATATCTTATCATGAAACATAGAAATGAGATGCGATATCGCGTTTTAAGAAGCATTAGAACTCTATTGCTACGATACGTAGACATCTGCAAACGTTATTTCCTTGCATGGAAGTGTCGCATTTACATTCATTTGAAACGTAGACGAGGAATGCATAACACTTCGCAATCAATATTATACCTTATCATGAAACATAGATGTGAGATGCAATATCTCGTTTTAAGAAGCATTTGGACTCTATTGCTACGATACCTAGACATCTGCAGACGCTATTTCCTGGCAAGGAAGTGTCGCATTTACATTCATTTGAAGTGTAGACAAGGAATACATGATACATCGCAAATCATATTATATCTATACCATGAAACATAGAAATGAGATGCGATATCGCGTTTTAAGAAGCATTAGAAAGCTATTGCTACGATACGTAGATATCTGCAAACGCTATTTCCTAGCGAGGAAGTATCGCATTCACATTCATTTGAAGTGTAGACGAGGAATACATAACACTTCGCAAATCATGTTATATCTTACCATGAAACATAGAAATGAGATGCGATATCGCGTTTTAAGAATCATATGAACTCTATTGCTACGATACGTAGACATCTGCAATCGCTATTTCCTTGCAAGGAAGTGTCGCATTTACATTCATTTGAAGTGTAGGCGAGGAATACATAACACTTCGCAAATCATATTATATCTTACCATGAAACATAGAAATGAGATGCGATATCGCGTTTTAAGAAGCATTAGAACTCTATTGCTACGGTACGTAGACATCTGCAAACGCTATTTCCTTGCAAGGAAGTGTCGCATTTACATTCATTTGAATCGTAGACGAGGAATACATAACACTTCGCAAATCATATTATATCTTATCATGAAACATAGAAATGAGATGCGATATCGCGTTTTAAGAAGCATTAGAACTCTATTGCTACGATACGTAGACATCTGCAAACGCTATTTCCTAGCGAGGAAGTGTCGCATTCACATTCATTTGAAGTGTAGACGAGGAATACATGACACTTCGCAAATCATATTATATCTTACCACGAAACGTAGAAATGAGATGCAATATAGCGTTTTAAGAATCATAAGAACTCTATTGCTACGATACGTAGACATCTGCAAACGCTATTTCCTTGCATGGAAGTGTCGCATTTACATTCATTTGAAACGTAGACGAGGAATGCATAACACTTCGCAATGAGTATTATATCTTATCATGAAACATAGATATGAGATGCAATATCTCGTTTTAAGAAGCATTTGAACTCTATTGCTACGATACCTAGACATCTGCAGATGCTATTTCCTAGCAAGGAAGTGTCGCATTTACATTCATTTGAAGTGTAGACGAGGAATACATGATACTTCCCAAATCATATTATATCTATACCATGAAACATAGAAGTGAGATTCGATATCGCGTTTTAAGAAGCATTAGAAAGCTATTGCTACGATACGTAGATATCTGCAAACGCTATTTCCTAGCGAGGAAGTATCGCATTCACATTCATTTGAAGTGTAGACGAGGAATACATAACACTTCGCAAATCATGTTATATCTTACCATGAAACATAGAAATGAGATGATATATCGCGTTTTAAGAATCATATGAACTCTATTGCTACGATACGTAGACATCTGCAGACGCTATTTCCTTGCAAGGAAGTGTCGCATTAACATTCATTTGAAGTGTAGACGAGGAATACATGATACTTCGCAAATCATATTATATCTTACCATGAAACATAGAAATGAGATGCGATATCGCGTTTTGAGAAGCATTAGAACACTATTGCTACGACAGGTAGACATTTGCAAACGCTATTTCCTAGCAAAGAAGTGTCGCATTTACATTCATTTGAAGTGTAGACGAGGAATACATAACACATCACAAATCATATTATATCATATCATGAAACATAGAAATGAGATGCGATATCGCGTTTTAAGAAGCATTAGAACTCTATTGCTACGATACGTAGACAACTGCAAACGCTATTTCCTAGCGAGGAAGTGTCGCATTCACATTCATTTGAAGTGTAGACGAGGAATACATGACACTTCGCAAATCATATTATATCTTACCATGAAACATAGAAATGAGATGCGATATCGCGTTTTAAGAAGCATTAGAACACTATTGCTACGATAGGTAGACATTTGCAAACGCTATTTCCTAGCAAAGAAGTGTCGCATTTACATTCATTTGAAGTGTAGACGAGGAATACATAACACTTCGCAAATCATATTATATCTTACCATGAAACATAGAAATGACATGCGATATTGCGCTTTAAGAAGCATTAGAACTCTATTGCTACGATACGTAGACATCTGCAAAAGCTATTCCCTAGCAAGGAAGTGTCGCATTTACATTCATTTGAAGTGTAGACGAGGAATACATGATCCTTCGCAAATCATATTATATCTATACCATGAAACATAGAAATGAGATTCGATATCGCGTTTTAAGAAGCATTAGAAAGCTATTGCTACGACACGTGGATATCTGCAAACGCTATTTCCTAGCGAGGAAGTATCGCATTCACATTCATTTGAAGTGTAGACGAGGAATACATAACACTTCGCAAATCATGTTATATCTTACCATGAAACATAGAAATGAGATGCGATATCGTGTTTTAAGAATCATATGAACTCTATTGCTACGATACGTAGACATCTGCAATCGCTATTTCCTTGCAAGGAAGTGTCGCATTTACATTCATTTGAAGTGTAGGCGAGGAATACATAACACTTCGCAAATCATATTATATCTTACCATGAAACATAGAAATGAGATGCGATATCGCGTTTTAAGAAGCACCAGAACTCTATTGCTACGATACGTAGACATCTGCAAACGCTATTTCCTTGCAAGGAAGTGTCGCATTTACATTCATTTGAATCGTAGACGAGGAATACATAACACTTCGCCAATCATATTGTATCTTACCACGAAGCATAGAAATGAGATGCGATGTCGCGTTTTAAGTAGCATTAGAACTCTATTGCTACGATACCTAGATATCGGCAGACGCTATTTCCTAGCAAGGAAGTGTCGCATTTACATTCATTTGAAGTGTAGACGAGGAATACATGATACTTCGCAAATCATATTATATCTTACCATGAAACATAGAAATGAGATGCGATATCGCGTTTTAAGAAGCATTAGAACTCTATTGCTACGATACGTAGACATCTGCAAACGCTATTTCCTTGCAAGGAAGTGTCGCATTTACATTCATTTGAATCGTAGACGAGGAATACATAACACTTCGCAAATCATATTATATCTTACCATGAGGCATAGAAATGAGATGCGATTTCGCGTTTTAAGTAGCATTAGAACTCTATTGCTACGATACCTAGACATCGGCAGACGCTATTTCCTAGCAAGGAAGTGTCGTATTTACATTCATTTGAAGTGTAGACGAGGAATACATGATACTTCGCAAATCATATTATATCTTACCATGAAACATAGAAATGAGATTCGATATCGCGTTTTAAGAAGCATTAGAAAGCTATTGCTACGATACGTAGACATCTGCAAACGCTATTTCCTAGCGAGGAAGTATCGCATTCACATTCATTTGAAGTGTAGACGAGGAATACACAACACTTCGCAAATCATGTTATATCTTACCATGAAACATAGAAATGAGATGCGATATCGCGTTTTAAGTATCATATGAACTCTATTGCTACGATACGTAGACATCTGCAATCGCTATTTCTTTGTAAGGAAGTGTCGCATTTACTTTCATTTGAAGTGTAGACGAGGAATACATAACACTTCGCAAATCATATTATATCTTACCATGAAACATAGAAATGAGATGCGATATCGCGTTTTAAGAATCATATGAACTCTATTGCTACGATACGTAGACATCTGCAATCGCTATTTCCTTGCAAGGAAGTGTCGCATTTACTTTCATTTGAAATGTAGACGAGGAATACATAACACTTCGCGAATCATATTATATCTTACCATGAAACATAGAAATGAGATGCGATATCGCGTTTTAAGAAGCATTAGAACAATATTGCTGCGATAGGTAGACATTTGCAAACGCTATTTCCCTGCAAGGAAGTGTCACATTTACATTCATTTGAATCGTAGACGGGGAATGCATAACACTTCGCAATGAATATTATATCTCATCATGAAACATAGATATGAGATGCAATATCTCGTTTTAAGAAGCGTTTGAACTCTATTGCTTCGATACGTAGACATCTGCAAAAGCTATTCCCTAGCAAGGAAGTGTCGCATTTACATTCATTTGAAGTGTAGACGAGGAATACATGATCCTTCGCAAATCATATTATATCTATACCATGAAACATAGAAATGAGATTCGATATCGCGTTTTAAGAAGCATTAGAAAGCTATTGCTACGACACGTAGATATCTGCAAACGCTATTTCCTAGCGAGGAAGTATCGCATTCACATTCATTTGAAGTGTAGACGAGGAATACATAACACTTCGCAAATCATGTTATATCTTACCATGAAACATAGAAATGAGATGCGATATCGCGTTTTAAGAATCATATGAACTCTATTGCTACGATACGTAGACATCTGCAATCGCTATTTCCTTGCAAGGAAGTGTCGCATTTCCATTCATTTGAAGTGTAGGCGAGGAATACATAACACTTCGCAAATCATATTATATCTTACCATGAAACATAGAAATGAGATGCGATATCGCGTTTTAAGAAGCACTAGAACTCTATTGCTACGATACGTAGACATCTGCAAACGCTATTTCCTTGCAAGGAAGTGTCGCATTTACATTCATTTGAATCGTAGACGAGGAATACATAACACTTCGCCAATCATATTATATCTTACCATGAAGCATAGAAATGAGATGCGATGTCGCGTTTAAAGTAGCATTAGAACTCTATTGCTACGATACCTAGATATCGGCAGACGCTATTTCCTAGCAAGGAAGTGTCGCATTTACATTCATTTGAAGTGTAGACGAGGAATACATGATACTTCGCAAATCATATTATATCTTACCATGAAACATAGAAACGAGATGCGATATCGCGTTTTAAGAAGCATTAGAACTCTATTGCTACGATACGTAGACATCTGCAAACGCTATTTCCTTGCAAGGAAGTGTCGCATTTACATTCATTTGAATCGTAGACGAGGAATACATAACACTTCGCAAATCATATTATATCTTACCATGAAACATAGAAATGAGATGCGATATCGCGTTTTAAGAAGCATTAGAACTCTATTGCTACGGTACGTAGACATCTGCAAACGCTATTTCCTTGCAAGGAAGTGTCGCATTTACATTCATTTGAATCGTAGACGTGGAATACATAACACTTCGCAAATCATATTATATCTTATCATGAAACATAGAAATGAGATGCGATATCGCGTTTTAAGAAGCATTAGAACTCTATTGCTACGATACGTAGACATCTGCAAACGCTATTTCCTAGCGAGGAAGTGTCGCATTCACATTCATTTGAAGTGTAGACGAGGAATACATGACACTTCGCAAATCATATTATATCTTACCACGAAACGTAGAAATGAGATGCAATATAGCGTTTTAAGAATCATAAGAACTCTATTGCTACGATACGTAGACATCTGCAAACGCTATTTCCTTGCATGGAAGTGTCGCATTTACATTCATTTGAAACGTAGACGAGGAATGCATAACACTTCGCAATGAGTATTATATCTTATCATGAAACATAGATATGAGATGCAATATCTCGTTTTAAGAAGCATTTGAACTCTATTGCTACGATACCTAGACATCTGCAGACGCTATTTCCTAGCAAGGAAGTGTCGCATTTACATTCATTTGAAGTGTAGACAAGGAATACATGATACATCGCAAATCATATTACATCTATACCATGAAACATAGAAATGAGATTCGATATCGCACTTTAAGAAGCATTAGAAAGCTATTGCTACGATACGTAGATACGTGCAAACGTTATTTCCTAGCGAGGAAGTAACGCATTCACATTCATTTGAAGTGTAGACGAGGAGTACATAACACTTCGCAAATCATGTTATATCTTACCATGAAACATAGAAATGAGATGCGATATCGCGTTTTAAGAATCATATGAACTCTATTGCCACGATACGTACACATCTGCAATCGCTATTTCCTTGCAAGGAAGTGTCGCATTTACATTCATTTGAAGAGTAGACGAGGAATACATAACACTTCGCAAATCATATTATATCTTTCCATGAAGCATAGAAATGAGATGCGATATCGCGTTTTAAGTAGCATTCGAACTCTATTGCTACGATACCTAGACATCGGCAGACGCTATTTCCTAGCAAGGAAGTGTCGCATTTACATTCATTTGAAGTGTAGACGAGGAATACATGATACTTCGCAAATCATATTATATCTTACCATGAAACATAGAAATGAGATGCGATATCGCGTTTTAAGAAGCATTAGAACACTATTGCTACGATAGGTAGACATTTGCAAACGCTATTTCCTAGCAAAGAAGTGTCGCATTTACATTCATTTGAAGTGTAGACGAGGAATACATAACACTTCGCAAATCATATTATATCTTACCATGAAACATAGAAATGAGATGCGATATCGCGTTTTAAGAAGCATTAGAACCCTATTGCTACGATACGTAGACATCTGCAAACGTTATTTCCTTGCATGGAAGTGTCGCATTTACATTCATTTGAAACGTAGACGAGGAATGCATAACACTTCGCAATCAATATTATACCTTATAATGAAACATAGATGTGAGATGCAATATCTCGTTTTAAGAAGCATTTGAACTCTATTGCTACGATACCTAGACATCTGCAGACGCTATTTCCTAGCAAGGAAGTGTCGCATTTACATTCATTTGAAGTGTAGACAAGGAATACATGATACATCGCAAATCATATTATATCTATACCATGAAACATAGAAATGAGATTCGATATCGCGTTTTAAGAAGCATTAGAAAGCTATTGCTACGATACGTAGACATTTGCAAACGCTATTTCCTAGCAAAGAAGTGTCGCATTTACATTCATTTGAAGTGTAGACGAGGAATACATAACACTTCGCAAATCATATTATATCTTATCATGAAACATAGAAATGAGATGCGATATCGCGTTTTAAGAAGCATTAGAACTCTATTGCCACGATACGTACACATCTGCAATCGCTATTTCCTTGCAAGGAAGTGTCGCATTCACATTCATTTGAAGAGTAGACGAGGAATACATAACACTTCGCAAATCATATTATATCTTTCCATGAAGCATAGAAATGAGATGCGATATCGCGTTTTAAGTAGCATTAGAACTCTATTGCTACGATACCTAGACATCGGCAGACGCTATTTCCTAGCAAGGAAGTGTCGCATTTACATTCATTTGAAGTGTAGACGAGGAATACATGATACTTCGCAAATGATATTATATCTTACCATAAAACATAGAAATGAGATGCGATATCGCGTTTTAAGAAGCATTAGAACACTATTGCTACGATAGGTAGACATTTGCAAACGCTATTTCCTAGCAAAGAAGTGTCGCATTTACATTCATTTGAAGTGTAGACGAGGAATACATAACGCTTCGCAAATCATATTATATCTTACCATGGAACATAGAAATGAGATGCGATATCGCGTTTTAAGAAGCATTAGAACCCTATTGCTACGATACGTAGACATCTGCAAACGTTATTTCCTTGCATGGAAGTGTCGCATTTACATTCATTTGAAACGTAGACGAGGAATGCATAACACATCGCAATCAATATTATACCTTATCATGAAACATAGATATGAGATGCAATATCTCGTTTTAAGAAGCTTTTGGACTCTATTGCTACGATACGTAGACATCTGCAGACGCTATTTCCTAGCAAGGAAGTGTCGCATTTACATTCATTTGAAGTGTAGACAAGGAATACATGATACATCGCAAATCATATTATATCTACACCATGAAACATAGAAATGAGATTCGATATCGCGTTTTAAGAAGCATTAGAAAGCTATTGCTACGATACGTAGATATGTGCAATCGTTATTTCCTAGCGAGGAAGTATCGCATTCACATTCATTTGAAGTGTAGACGAGGAATACGTAACACTTCGCAAATCATGTTATATCTTACCATGAAACATAGAAATGAGATGCGATATCGCGTTTTAAGAATCATATGAACTCTATTGCTACGATACGTAGACATCTGCAATCGCTATTTCCTTGCAAGGAAGTGTCGCATTTACATTCATTTGAAGTGTAGGCGAGGAATACATAACACTTCCCAAATCATATTATATCTTACCATGAAACATAGAAATGAGATGCGATATCGCGTTTTAAGAAGCATTAGAAAGCTATTGCTACGATACGTAGATATCTGCAAACGCTATTTCCTAGCGAGGAAGTATCGCATTCACATTCATTTGAAGTGTAGACGAGGAATACATAACACTTCGCAAATCATGTTATATCTTACCATGAATCATAGAAATGAGATGCGATATCGCGTTTTAAGAATCATATGAACTCTATTGCTACGATACGTAGACATCTGCAATCGCTATTTCCTTGCAAGGAAGTGTCGCATTTACATTCATTTGAAGTGTAGACGAGGAATACATAACACTTCGCAAATCATATTATATCTTACCATGAAACATAGAAATGGGATGCGATATCGCGTTTTAAGAAGCATTAGAACTCTATTGCTACGGTACGTAGACATCTGCAAACGCTATTTCCTTGCAAGGAAGTGTCGCATTTACATTCATTTGAATCGTAGACGAGGAATACATAACACTTCGCAAATCAAATTATATCTTACCATGAAACATAGAAATGAGATGCGATATCGCGTTTTGAGAAGCATTAGAACACTATTGCTACGATAGGTAGACATTTGCAAACGCTATTTCCTAGCAAAGAAGTGTCGCATTTACATTCATTTGAAGTGTAGACGAGGAATACATAACACTTCGCAAATCATATTATATTTAATCATGAAACATAGAAATGAGATGCGATATCGCGTTTTGAGAAGCATTAGAACTCTATGGCTACGATACGTAGACATCTGCAAACGCTATTTCCTAGCGAGGAAGTGTCGCATTCACATTCATTTGAAGTGTAGACGAGGAATACATGACACTTCGCAAATCATATTATATCTTACCATGGAACATAGAAATGAGATGCGATATCGCGTTTTAAGAAGCATTAGAACCCTATTGCTACGATACGTAGACATCTGCAAACGTTATTTCCTTGCATGGAAGTGTCGCATTTACATTCATTTGAAACGTAGACGAGGAATGCATAACACATCGCAATCAATATTATACCTTATCATGAAACATAGATATGAGATGCAATATCTCGTTTTAAGAAGCTTTTGGACTCTATTGCTACGATACGTAGACATCTGCAGACGCTATTTCCTAGCAAGGAAGTGTCGCATTTACATTCATTTGAAGTGTAGACAAGGAATACATGATACATCGCAAATCATATTATATCTATACCATGAAACATAGAAATGAGATTCGATATCGCGTTTTAAGAAGCATTAGAAAGCTATTGCTACGATACGTAGATATGTGCAATCGTTATTTCCTAGCGAGGAAGTATCGCATTCACATTCATTTGAAGTGTAGACGAGGAATACGTAACACTTCGCAAATCATGTTATATCTTACCATGAAACATAGAAATGAGATGCGATATCGCGTTTTAAGAATCATATGAACTCTATTGCTACGATACGTAGACATCTGCAATCGCTATTTCCTTGCAAGGAAGTGTCGCATTTACATTCATTTGAAGTGTAGGCGAGGAATACATAACACTTCCCAAATCATATTATATCTTACCATGAAACATAGAAATGAGATGCGATATCGCGTTTTAAGAAGCATTAGAAAGCTATTGCTACGATACGTAGATATCTGCAAACGCTATTTCCTAGCGAGGAAGTATCGCATTCACATTCATTTGAAGTGTAGACGAGGAATACATAACACTTCGCAAATCATGTTATATCTTACCATGAATCATAGAAATGAGATGCGATATCGCGTTTTAAGAATCATATGAAATCTATTGCTACGATACGTAGACATCTGCAATCGCTATTTCCTTGCAAGGAAGTGTCGCATTTACATTCATTTGAAGTGTAGACGAGGAATACATAACACTTCGCAAATCATATTATATCTTACCATGAAACATAGAAATGAGATGCGATATCGCGTTCTTAGAATCATAAGAACTCTATTGCTACGATACGTTGACATCTGCAAATGCTATTTCCTTGCATGGAAGTGTCGCATTTACATTCATTTGAAGTGTAGACGAGGAATACATAACACTTCGCAGTGAATATTATATCTTATCATCAAACATAGATATGAGATGCAATATCTCGTTTTAAGAAGCATTTGAACTCTATTGCTACGATACCTAGACATCTGCAGACGCTATTTCCTAGCGAGGAAGTATCGCATTCACATTCATTTGAAGTGTAGACGGGGAATACATAACACTTCGCAAATCATGTTATATCTTACCATGAAACATAGAAGTGAGATGCGATATCGCGTTTTAAGAATCATATGAACTCTATTGCTACGATACGTAGACATCTGCAGACGCTATTTCCTTGCAAGGAAGTGTCGCATTTACATTCATTTGAATCGTAGACGAGGAATGCATAACACTTCGCAATGAATATTATATCTTATCATCAAACATAGATATGAGATGCAATATCTCGTTTTAAGGAGCATTAGAAAGCTATTGCTACGATACGTAGACATCTGCAAACGCTATTTCCTAGCGAGGAAGTATCGCATTCACATTCATTTGATGTGTGGACGAGGAATACATAACACTTCGCAAATCATATTATATTTTATCATGAAACATAGAAATGAGATGCGATATCGCGTTTTAGGAAGCATTAGAACTCTATTGCTACGATACGTAGACATTTGCAAACGCTATTTCCTAGCGAGGAAGTGTCGCATTCACATTCA
Organism: Xylocopa sonorina; assembly: GCF_050948175.1. Taxonomy (NCBI): domain Eukaryota; kingdom Metazoa; phylum Arthropoda; class Insecta; order Hymenoptera; family Apidae; genus Xylocopa; species Xylocopa sonorina. The sequence goes on from NW_027490458.1 coordinate 155,623, forward strand.
TTTGAAGTGTAGACGAGGAATACATGACACTTCGCAAATCATATTATATCTTACCACGAAACGTAGAAATGAGATGCAATATAGCGTTTTAAGAATCATAAGAACTCTATTGCTACGATACGTAGACATCTGCAAATGCTATTTCCTTGCATGGAAGTGTCGCATTTACATTCATTTGAATCGTAGACGAGGAATGCATAACACTTCGCAATGAATATTATATCTTATCATCAATCATAGATATGAGATGCAATATCTCGTTTTAAGAAGCATTATAAAGCTATTGCTACGATACGTAGACATCTGCAAACGCTATTTCCTAGCGAGGAAGTATCGCATTCACATTCATTTGATGTGTAGACGAGGAATACATAACACTTCGCAAATCATGTTATATCTTACCATGAAACATAGAAATGAGATGCGATTTCGCGTTTTAAGAATCATTTGAACTCTATTGCTACGATACGTAGACATCTGCAATCGCTATTTCCTTGCAAGGAAGTGTCGCATTTACATTCAATTGAAGTGTAGACGAGGAATACATAACACTTCGCAAATCATATTATATCTTACCATGAAACATAGAAATGAGATGCGATATCGCGTTTTGAGAAGCATTAGAACACTATTGCTACGATAGGTAGACATTTGCAAACGCTATTTCCTAGCAAAGAAGTGTCGCATTTACATTCATTTGAAGTGTAGACGAGGAATACATAACACATCGCAAATCATATTATATCTTATCATGAAACATAGAAATGAAATGCGATATCGCGTTTTAAGAAGCATTAGAACTCTATTGCTACGATACGTAGACATCTGCAAACGCTATTTCCTAGCGAGGAAGTGTCGCATTTACATTCATTTGAAGTGTAGACGAGGAATACATGATACTTCGCAAATCATATTATATCTATACCATGAAACATAGAAATGAGATGCGATATCGCGTTTTAAGAAGCATTAGAAAGCTATTGCTACGATACGTAGATATCTGCAAACGCTATTTCCTAGCGAGGAAGTATCGCATTCACATTCATTTGAAGTGTAGACGAGGAATACATAACACTTCGCAAATCATGTTATATCTTACCATGAAACATAGAAATGAGATGCGATATCGCGTTTTAAGAATCATATGAACTCTATTGCTACGATACGTAGACATCTGCAGACGCTATTTCCTTGCAAGGAAGTGTCGCATTTACATTCATTTGAAGTGTAGGCGAGGAATACATAACACTTCGCAAATCATATTATATCTTACCATGAAACATAGAAATGAGATGCGATATCACGTTTTAAGAAGCATTAGAACTCTATTGCTACGATACGTAGACATCTGCAATCGCTATTTCCTTGCAAGGAAGTGTCGCATTTACATTCATTTGAAGTGTAGACGAGGAATGCATAACACTTCGCAATGAATATTATATCTTATCATGAAACATAGATAAGAGATGCAATATCTCGTTTTAAGAAGCATTTGAACTCTCCTGCTACGATACCTAGACATCTGCTGACGCTATTTCCTAGCGAGGAAGTATCGCATTCACATTCATTTGAAGTGTAGACGAGGAATACATAACACTTCGCAAATCATGTTATATCTTACCATGAAACATAGAAATGAGATGCGATATCGCGTTTTAAGAAGCATTAGAACTCTATTGCTACGATACGTAGACATCTGCAAACGCTATTTCCTTGCAAGGAAGTGTCGCATTTACATTCATTTGAATCGTAGACGAGGAATACATAACACTTCGCAAATCATATTATATCTTACCATGAAGCATAGAAATGAGATGCGATATCGCGTTTTAAGAAGCATTAGAAAGCTATTGCTACGATACGTAGACATCTGCAAACGCTATTTCCTAGCGAGGAAGTATCGCATTCACATTCATTTGAAGTGTAGACGAGGAATACATAACACTTCGCAAATCATGTTATATCTTACCATGAAACATAGAAATGAGATGCGATATCGCGTTTTAAGAATCATATGAACTCTATTGCTACGATACGTAGACATCTGCAGACGCTATTTCCTTGCAAGGAAGTGTCGCATTTACATTCATTTGAAGTGTAGGCGAGGAATACATAACACTTCGCAAATCATATTATATCTTACCATGAAACATAGAAATGAGATGCGATATCACGTTTTAAGAAGCATTAGAACTCTATTGCTACGATTCGTAGACATCTGCAATCGCTATTTCCTTGCAAGGAAGTGTCGCATTTACATTCATTTGAAGTGTAGACGAGGAATGCATAACACTTCGCAATGAATATTATATCTTATCATGAAACATAGATAAGAGATGCAATATCTCGTTTTAAGAAGCATTTGAACTCTCCTGCTACGATACCTAGACATCTGCTGACGCTATTTCCTAGCGAGGAAGTATCGCATTCACATTCATTTGAAGTGTAGACGAGGAATACATAACACTTCGCAAATCATGTTATATCTTACCATGAAACATAGAAATGAGATGCGATATCGCGTTTTAAGAAGCATTAGAACTCTATTGCTACGATACGTAGACATCTGCAAACGCTATTTCCTTGCAAGGAAGTGTCGCATTTACATTCATTTGAATCGTAGACGAGGAATACATAACACTTCGCAAATCATATTATATCTTACCATGAAGCATAGAAATGAGATGCGATATCGCGTTTTAAGAAGCATTAGAAAGCTATTGCTACGATACGTAGACATCTGCAAACGCTATTTCCTAGCGAGGAAGTATCGCATTCACATTCATTTGAAGTGTAGACGAGGAATACATAACACTTCGCAAATCATGTTATATCTTACCATGAAACATAGAAATGAGATGCGATTGCGCGTTTTAAGAATCATATGAACTCTATTGCCACGATACGTAGACATCTGCAATCGCTATTTCCTTGCAAGGAAGTTTCGCATTTACATTCATTTGAAGTGTAGACGAGGAATGCATAACACTTCGCAATGAATATTATATCTTATCATGAAACATAGATAAGAGATGCAATATCTCGTTTTAAGAAGCATTTGAACTCTCCTGCTACGATACCTAGACATCTGCTGACGCTATTTCCTAGCGAGGAAGTATCGCATTCACATTCATTTGAAGTGTAGACGAGGAATACATAACACTTCGCAAATCATGTTATATCTTACCATGAAACATAGAAATGAGATGCGATATCGCGTTTTAAGAAGCATTAGAACTCTATTGCTACGATACGTAGACATCTGCAAACGCTATTTCCTTGCAAGGAAGTGTCGCATTTACATTCATTTGAATCGTAGACGAGGAATACATAACACTTCGCAAATCATATTATATCTTACCATGAAGCATAGAAATGAGATGCGATATCGCGTTTTAAGAAGCATTAGAAAGCTATTGCTACGATACGTAGACATCTGCAAACGCTATTTCCTAGCGAGGAAGTATCGCATTCACATTCATTTGAAGTGTAGACGAGGAATACATAACACTTCGCAAATCATGTTATATCTTACCATGAAACATAGAAATGAGATGCGATTGCGCGTTTTAAGAATCATATGAACTCTATTGCCACGATACGTAGACATCTGCAATCGCTATTTCCTTGCAAGGAAGTGTCGCATTTACATTCATTTGAAGAGTAGACGAGGAATGCATAACACTTCGCAATGAATATTATATCTTACCATGAAACATAGAAATGAGATGCGATATCGCGTTTTAAGTAGCATTAGAACTCTATTGCTACGATACCTAGACATCTGCAGACGCTATTTCCTAGCAAGGAATTGTCGCATTAACATTCATTTGAAGTGTAGACGAGGAATACATGATACTTCGCAAACCATATTATATCTTACCATGAAACATAGAAATGAGATGCGATATCGCGTTTTAAGAAGCATTAGAACACTATTGCTACGATAGGTAGACATTTGCAAACGCTATTTCCTAGCAAAGAAGTGTCGCATTTACATTCATTTGAAGTGTAGACGAGGAATACATAACACTTCGCAAATCATGTTATATCTTACCATGAAGCATAGAAATGAGATGCGTTATCGCGTTTTAAGAAGCATTAAAAAGCTATTGCTACGATACCTAGACATCTGCAGACGCTATTTCCTTGCAAGGAAGTGTCGCATTTACATTCATTTGAAGTGTAGACGAGGAATACATGACACTTCGCAAATCATATTTTATCTTACCATGAAACATAGAAATGAGATGCGATATCGCGTTTTAAGAAGCATTAGAACACTATTGCTACGATAGGTAGACATTTGCAAACGCTATTTCCTTGCAAGGAAGTGTCGCATTTACATTCATTTGAATCGTAGACGAGGAATACATAACACTTCGCAAATCATATTATATCTAACCATGAAGCATAGAAATGAGATGCGATATCGCGTTTTAAGTAGCATTAGAACTCTATTGCTACGATACCTAGACATCGGCAGACGCTATTTCCTAGCAAGGAAGTGTCGCATTTACATTCATTTGAAGTGTAGACGAGGAATACATGATACTTCGCAAATCATATTATATCTTACCATGAAACATAGAAATGAGATGCGATATCGCGTTTTAAGAAGCATTAGAACACTATTGCTACGATAGGTAGACATCTGTAAACGCTATTTCCTTGCAAGGAAGTGTCGCATTTACATTCGTTTGAATCGTAGACGAGGAATACATAACACTTAGCAAATCATATTATATCTTACCATGAAGCATAGAAATGAGATGCGATATCGCGTTTTAAGTAGCATTAGAACTCTATTGCTACGATACCTAGACATCGGCAGACGCTAGTTCCTAGCAAGGAAGTGTCGTATTTACATTCATTTGAAGTGTAGACGAGGAATACATGATACTTCGCAAATCATATTATATCTTACCATGAAACATAGAAATGAGATGCGATATCGCGTTTTAAGAAGCATTAGAACTCTATTGCTACGATACGTAGACATCTGCAAACGCTATTTCCTTGCAAGGAAGTGTCGCATTTACATTCATTTGAAGTGTAGACGAGGAATACATAACACTTCGCAAATCATATTATATCTTATCATGAAACATAGAAATGAGATGCAATATCTTGTTTTAAGAATCATATGAACTCTATTGCTACGATACGTAGACATCTGCAGACGCTATTGCGTAGCAAGGAAGTGTCGCATTTACATTCATTTGAAGTGTAGACGAGGAATACGTGATACTTCGCAAATCATATTATATCTTACCATGAAACATAGAGATGAGATGCGATATCGCGTTTTAAGAAGCATTTGAACTCTATTGCTTCGATACGCAGACATCTGCAAACGCTATTTCCTTGCAAGGAAGTGTCGCATTTACATTCATTTGATGTGTAGACGAGGAATACATAACACTTCGCAAATCATATTATATCTTATCATGAAACATAGAAATGAGATGCGATATCGCGTTTTAAGAAGCATTAGAACTTTATTGCTACGATACGTAGACATCTGCAAACGCTATTTCCTAGCGAGGAAGTGTCGCATTCACATTCATTTGAAGTGTAGACGAGGAATACATGACACTTCGCAAATCATATTATATCTTACCACGAAACGTAGAAATGAGATGCAATATAGCGTTTTAAGAATCATATGAACTCTATTGCTACGATACGTAGACATCTGCAAATGCTATTTCCTTGCATGGAAGTGTCGCATTTACATTCATTTGAATCGTAGACGAGGAATGCATAACACTTCGCAATGAATATTATATCTTATCATCAAACATAGATATGAGATGCAATATCTCGTTTTAAGAAGCATTAGGAAGCTATTGCTACGATACGTAGACATCTGCAAACGCTATTTCCTAGCGAGGAAGTATCGCATTCACATTCATTTGATGTGTAGACGAGGAATACATAACACTTCGCAAATCATGTTATATCTTACCATGAAACATAGAAATGAGATGCGATATCGCGTTTTAAGAAACATTTGAACTCTATTGCTACGATACGTAGACATCTGCAATCGCTATTTCCTTGCAAGGAAGTGTCGCATTTACATTCATTTGAAGTGTAGACGAGGAATGCATAACACTTCGCAATGAATATTATATCTTATCATGAAACATAGATAAGAGATGCAATATCTCGTTTTAAGAAGCATTTGAACTCTCCTGCTACGATACCTAGACATCTGCAGACGCTATTTCCTAGCAAGGAAGTGTCGCATTTACATTCAATTGAAGTGTAGACGAGGAATACATGATACTTCGCAAATCATATTATATCTATACCATGAAACATAGAAATGAGATTCGATATCGCGTTTTAAGAAGCATTAGAAAGCTATTGCTACGACACGTAGATATCTGCAAACGCTATTTCCTAGCGAGGAAGTATCGCATTCACATTCACTTGAAGTGTAGACGAGGAATACATAACACTTCGCCAATCATATTATATCTTACCATGAAACATAGAAATGAGATGCGATATCGCGTTTTGAGAAGCATTAGAACACTATTGCTACGATAGGTAGACATTTGCAAACGCTATTTCCTAGCAAAGAAGTGTCGCATTTACATTCATTTGAAGTGTAGACGAGGAATACATAACACATCGCAAATCATATTATATCTTATCATGAAACATAGAAATGAAATGCGATATCGCGTTTTAAGAAGCATTAGAACTCTATTGCTACGATACGTAGACATCTGCAAACGCTATTTCCTAGCGAGGAAGTGTCGCATTTACATTCATTTGAAGTGTAGACGAGGAATACATGATACTTCGCAAATCATATTATATCTATACCATGAAACATAGAAATGAGATGCGATATCGCGTTTTAAGAAGCATTAGAAAGCTATTGCTACGATACGTAGATATCTGCAAACGCTATTTCCTAGCGAGGAAGTATCGCATTCACATTCATTTGAAGTGTAGACGAGGAATACATAACACTTCGCAAATCATGTTATATCTTACCATGAAACATAGAAATGAGATGCGATATCGCGTTTTAAGAATCATATGAACTCTATTGCTACGATACGTAGACATCTGCAGACGCTATTTCCTTGCAAGGAAGTGTCGCATTTACATTCATTTGAAGTGTAGGCGAGGAATACATAACACTTCGCAAATCATATTATATCTTACCATGAAACATAGAAATGAGATGCGATATCGCGTTTTAAGAAGCATTAGAACTCTATTGCTACGATACGTAGACATCTGCAATCGCTATTTCCTTGCAAGGAAGTGTCGCATTTACATTCATTTGAAGTGTAGACGAGGAATGCATAACACTTCGCAATGAATATTATATCTTATCATGAAACATAGATAAGAGATGCAATATCTCGTTTTAAGAAGCATTTGAACTCTCCTGCTACGATACCTAGACATCTGCTGACGCTATTTCCTAGCAAGGAAGTGTCGCATTTACATTCATCTGAAGTGTAGACGAGGAATACATGATACTTCGCAAATCATATTATATCTATACCATGAAACATAGAAATGAGATACGATATCGCGTTTTAATAAGCATTAGAAAGCTATTGCTACGACACGTAGATATCTGCAAACGCTATTTCCTAGCGAGGAAGTATGGCATTCACATTCATTTGAAGTGTAGACGAGGAATACATAACACTTCGCAAATCATGTTATATCTTACCATGAAACATAGAAATGAGATGTGATATCGCGTTTTAAGAAGCATTAGAACTCTATTGCTACGATACGTAGACATCTGCAAACGCTATTTCCTTGCAAGGAAGTGTCGCATTTACATTCATTTGAATCGTAGACGAGGAATACATAACACTTCGCAAATCATATTATATCTTACCATGAAGCATAGAAATGAGATGCGATATCGCGTTTTAAGAAGCATTAGAAAGCTATTGCTACGATACGTAGACATCTGCAAACGCTATTTCCTAGCGAGGAAGTATCGCATTCACATTCATTTGAAGTGTAGACGAGGAATACATAACACTTCGCAAATCATGTTATATCTTACCATGAAACATAGAAATGAGATGCGATGTCGCGTTTTAAGAATCATATGAACTCTATTGCCACGATACGTAGACATCTGCAATCGCTATTTCCTTGCAAGGAAGTGTCGCATTTACATTCATTTGAAGAGTAGACGAGGAATACATAACACTTCGCAAATCATATTATATCTTTCCATGAAGCATAGAAATGAGATGCGATATCGCGTTTTAAGTAGCATTAGAACTCTATTGCTACGATACCTAGACATCGGCAGACGCTATTTCCTAGCAAGGAAGAGTCGCATTTACATTCATTTGAAGTGTAGACGAGGAATACATGATACTTCGCAAATCATATTATATCTTACCATGAAACATAGAAATGAGATGCGATATCGCGTTTTAAGAAGCATTAGAACACTATTGCTACGATAGGTAGACATTTGCAAACGCTATTTCCTAGCAAAGAAGTGTCGCATTTACATTCATTTGAAGTGTAGGCGAGGAATACATAACACTTCGCAAATCATGTTATATCTTACCATGAAACATAGAAATGAGATGCGATATCGCGTTTTAAGAATCATATGAACTCTATTGCCACGATACGTAGACATCTGCAATCGCTATTTCCTTGCAAGGAAGTGTCGCATTTACATTCATTTGATGAGTAGACGAGGAATACATAACACTTCGCAAATCATATTATATCTTTCCATGAAGCATAGAAATGAGATGCGATATCGCGTTTTAAGTAGCATTAGAACTCTATTGCTACGATACCTAGACATCGGCAGACGCTATTTCCTAGCAAGGAAGTGTCGCATTTACATTCATTTGAAGTGTAGACGAGGAATACATGATACTTCGCAAATCATATTATATCTTACCATGAAACATAGAAATGACATGCGATATCGCGTTTTAAGAAGCATTAGAACACTATTGCTACGATAGGTAGACATTTGCAAACGCTATTTCCTAGCAAAGAAGTGTTGCATTTACATTCATTTGAAGTGTAGGCGAGGAATACATAACACTTCGCAAATCATATTATATCTTACAATGAAACGTAGAAATGAGATGCGATATCGTGTTTTAAGCAGCACTAGAACTCTATTGCTACGATACGTAGACATCTGCAAACGCTATTTCCTTGCAAGGAAGTGTCGCATTTACATTCATTTGAATCGTAGACGAGGAATACATAACACTTCGCCAATCATATTATATCTTACCATGAAGCATAGAAATGAGATGCGATATCGCGTTTTAAGTAGCATTAGAACTCTATTGCTACGATACCTAGACATCGGCAGACGCTATTTCCTAGCAAGGAAGTGTCGCATTTACATTCATTTGAAGTGTAGACGAGGAATACATGATACTTCGCAAGTCATATTATATCTTACCATGAAACATAGAAATGAGATGCGATATCGCGCTTTAAGAAGCATTAGAACTCTATTGCTACGATACGTAGACATCTGCAAACGCTATTTCCTTGCAAGGAAGTGTCGCATTTACATTCATTTGAATCGTAGACGAGGAATGCATAACACTTCGCAATGAATATTATATCTTACCATGAAACATAGAAATGAGATGCGATATCGCGTTTTAAGTAGCATTAGAACTCTATTGCTACGATACCTAGACATCTGCAGACGCTATTTCCTTGCAAGGAAGTGTCGCATTTACATTCATTTGAAGTGTAGGCGAGGAATACATAACACTTCGCAAATCATATTATATCTTACCATGAAACATAGAAATGAGATGCGATATCACGTTTTAAGAAGCATTAGAACTCTATTGCTACGATACGTAGACATCTGCAATCGCTATTTCCTTGCAAGGAAGTGTCGCATTTACATTCATTTGAAGTGTAGACGAGGAATGCATAACACTTCGCAATGAATATTATATCTTATCATGAAACATAGATAAGAGATGCAATATCTCGTTTTAAGAAGCATTTGAACTCTCCTGCTACGATACCTAGACATCTGCTGACGCTATTTCCTAGCGAGGAAGTATCGCATTCACATTCATTTGAAGTGTAGACGAGGAATACATAACACTTCGCAAATCATGTTATATCTTACCATGAAACATAGAAATGAGATGCGATATCGCGTTTTAAGAAGCATTAGAACTCTATTGCTACGATACGTAGACATCTGCAAACGCTATTTCCTTGCAAGGAAGTGTCGCATTTACATTCATTTGAATCGTAGACGAGGAATACATAACACTTCGCAAATCATATTATATCTTACCATGAAGCATAGAAATGAGATGCGATATCGCGTTTTAAGAAGCATTAGAAAGCTATTGCTACGATACGTAGACATCTGCAAACGCTATTTCCTAGCGAGGAAGTATCGCATTCACATTCATTTGAAGTGTAGACGAGGAATACATAACACTTCGCAAATCATGTTATATCTTACCATGAAACATAGAAATGAGATGCGATTGCGCGTTTTAAGAATCATATGAACTCTATTGCCACGATACGTAGACATCTGCAATCGCTATTTCCTTGCAAGGAAGTGTCGCATTTACATTCATTTGAAGAGTAGACGAGGAATGCATAACACTTCGCAATGAATATTATATCTTACCATGAAACATAGAAATGAGATGCGATATCGCGTTTTAAGTAGCATTAGAACTCTATTGCTACGATACCTAGACATCTGCAGACGCTATTTCCTAGCAAGGAATTGTCGCATTAACATTCATTTGAAGTGTAGACGAGGAATACATGATACTTCGCAAACCATATTATATCTTACCATGAAACATAGAAATGAGATGCGATATCGCGTTTTAAGAAGCATTAGAACACTATTGCTACGATAGGTAGACATTTGCAAACGCTATTTCCTAGCAAAGAAGTGTCGCATTTACATTCATTTGAAGTGTAGACGAGGAATACATAACACTTCGCAAATCATGTTATATCTTACCATGAAGCATAGAAATGAGATGCGTTATCGCGTTTTAAGAAGCATTAAAAAGCTATTGCTACGATACCTAGACATCTGCAGACGCTATTTCCTTGCAAGGAAGTGTCGCATTTACATTCATTTGAAGTGTAGACGAGGAATACATGACACTTCGCAAATCATATTATATCTTACCATGAAACATAGAAATGAGATGCGATATCGCGTTTTAAGAAGCATTAGAACACTATTGCTACGATAGGTAGACATTTGCAAACGCTATTTCCTTGCAAGGAAGTGTCGCATTTACATTCATTTGAATCGTAGACGAGGAATACATAACACTTCGCAAATCATATTATATCTAACCATGAAGCATAGAAATGAGATGCGATATCGCGTTTTAAGTAGCATTAGAACTCTATTGCTACGATACCTAGACATCGGCAGACGCTATTTCCTAGCAAGGAAGTGTCGCATTTACATTCATTTGAAGTGTAGACGAGGAATACATGATACTTCGCAAATCATATTATATCTTACCATGAAACATAGAGATGAGATGCGATATCGCGTTTTAAGAAGCATTTGAACTCTATTGCTACGATACCTAGACATCGGCAGACGCTAGTTCCTAGCAAGGAAGTGTCGTATTTACATTCATTTGAAGTGTAGACGAGGAATACATGATACTTCGCAAATCATATTATATCTTACCATGAAACATAGAAATGAGATGCGATATCGCGTTTTAAGAAGCATTAGAACTCTATTGCTACGATACGTAGACATCTGCAAACGCTATTTCCTTGCAAGGAAGTGTCGCATTTACATTCATTTGAAGTGTAGACGAGGAATACATAACACTTCGCAAATCATATTATATCTTATCATGAAACATAGAAATGAGATGCAATATCTTGTTTTAAGAATCATATGAACTCTATTGCTACGATACGTAGACATCTGCAGACGCTATTGCGTAGCAAGGAAGTGTCGCATTTACATTCATTTGAAGTGTAGACGAGGAATACGTGATACTTCGCAAATCATATTATATCTTACCATGAAACATAGAGATGAGATGCGATATCGCGTTTTAAGAAGCATTTGAACTCTATTGCTTCGATACGCAGACATCTGCAAACGCTATTTCCTTGCAAGGAAGTGTCGCATTTACATTCATTTGATGTGTAGACGAGGAATACATAACACTTCGCAAATCATATTATATCTTATCATGAAACATAGAAATGAGATGCGATATCGCGTTTTAAGAAGCATTAGAACTTTATTGCTACGATACGTAGACATCTGCAAACGCTATTTCCTAGCGAGGAAGTGTCGCATTCACATTCATTTGAAGTGTAGACGAGGAATACATGACACTTCGCAAATCATATTATATCTTACCACGAAACGTAGAAATGAGATGCAATATAGCGTTTTAAGAATCATATGAACTCTATTGCTACGATACGTAGACATCTGCAAATGCTATTTCCTTGCATGGAAGTGTCGCATTTACATTCATTTGAATCGTAGACGAGGAATGCATAACACTTCGCAATGAATATTATATCTTATCATCAAACATAGATATGAGATGCAATATCTCGTTTTAAGAAGCATTAGGAAGCTATTGCTACGATACGTAGACATCTGCAAACGCTATTTCCTAGCGAGGAAGTATCGCATTCACATTCATTTGATGTGTAGACGAGGAATACATAACACTTCGCAAATCATGTTATATCTTACCATGAAACATAGAAATGAGATGCGATGTCGCGTTTTAAGAAACATTTGAACTCTATTGCTACGATACGTAGACATCTGCAATCGCTATTTCCTTGCAAGGAAGTGTCGCATTTACATTCATTTGAAGTGTAGACGAGGAATGCATAACACTTCGCAATGAATATTATATCTTATCATGAAACATAGATAAGAGATGCAATATCTCGTTTTAAGAAGCATTTGAACTCTCCTGCTACGATACCTAGACATCTGCAGACGCTATTTCCTAGCAAGGAAGTGTCGCATTTACATTCAATTGAAGTGTAGACGAGGAATACATGATACTTCGCAAATCATATTATATCTATACCATGAAACATAGAAATGAGATTCGATATCGCGTTTTAAGAAGCATTAGAAAGCTATTGCTACGACACGTAGATATCTGCAAACGCTATTTCCTAGCGAGGAAGTATCGCATTCACATTCACTTGAAGTGTAGACGAGGAATACATAACACTTCGCCAATCATATTATATCTTACCATGAAACATAGAAATGAGATGCGATATCGCGTTTTGAGAAGCATTAGAACACTATTGCTACGATAGGTAGACATTTGCAAACGCTATTTCCTAGCAAAGAAGTGTCGCATTTACATTCATTTGAAGTGTAGACGAGGAATACATAACACATCGCAAATCATATTATATCTTATCATGAAACATAGAAATGAAATGCGATATCGCGTTTTAAGAAGCATTAGAACTCTATTGCTACGATACGTAGACATCTGCAAACGCTATTTCCTAGCGAGGAAGTGTCGCATTTACATTCATTTGAAGTGTAGACGAGGAATACATGATACTTCGCAAATCATATTATATCTATACCATGAAACATAGAAATGAGATGCGATATCGCGTTTTAAGAAGCATTAGAAAGCTATTGCTACGATACGTAGATATCTGCAAACGCTATTTCCTAGCGAGGAAGTATCGCATTCACATTCATTTGAAGTGTAGACGAGGAATACATAACACTTCGCAAATCATGTTATATCTTACCATGAAACATAGAAATGAGATGCGATATCGCGTTTTAAGAATCATATGAACTCTATTGCTACGATACGTAGACATCTGCAGACGCTATTTCCTTGCAAGGAAGTGTCGCATTTACATTCATTTGAAGTGTAGGCGAGGAATACATAACACTTCGCAAATCATATTATATCTTACCATGAAACGTAGAAATGAGATGCGATATCGCGTTTTAAGAAGCATTAGAACTCTATTGCTACGATACGTAGACATCTGCAATCGCTATTTCCTTGCAAGGAAGTGTCGCATTTACATTCATTTGATGAGTAGACGAGGAATACATAACACTTCGCAAATCATATTATATCTTTCCATGAAGCATAGAAATGAGATGCGATATCGCGTTTTAAGTAGCATTAGAACTCTATTGCTACGATACCTAGACATCGGCAGACGCTATTTCCTAGCAAGGAAGTGTCGCATTTACATTCATTTGAAGTGTAGACGAGGAATACATGATACTTCGCAAATCATATTATATCTTACCATGAAACATAGAAATGACATGCGATATCGCGTTTTAAGAAGCATTAGAACACTATTGCTACGATAGGTAGACATTTGCAAACGCTATTTCCTAGCAAAGAAGTGTTACATTTACATTCATTTGAAGTGTAGGCGAGGAATACATAACACTTCGCAAATCATATTATATCTTACAATGAAACGTAGAAATGAGATGCGATATCGTGTTTTAAGCAGCACTAGAACTCTATTGCTACGATACGTAGACATCTGCAAACGCTATTTCCTTGCAAGGAAGTGTCGCATTTACATTCATTTGAATCGTAGACGAGGAATACATAACACTTCGCCAATCATATTATATCTTACCATGAAGCATAGAAATGAGATGCGATATCGCGTTTTAAGTAGCATTAGAACTCTATTGCTACGATACCTAGACATCGGCAGACGCTATTTCCTAGCAAGGAAGTGTCGCATTTACATTCATTTGAAGTGTAGACGAGGAATACATGATACTTCGCAAGTCATATTATATCTTACCATGAAACAAAGAAATGAGATGCGATATCGCGCTTTAAGAAGCATTAGAACTCTATTGCTACGATACGTAGACATCTGCAAACGCTATTTCCTTGCAAGGAAGTGTCGCATTTACATTCATTTGAATCGTAGACGAGGAATGCATAACACTTCGCAATGAATATTATATCTTACCATGAAACATAGAAATGAGATGCGATATCGCGTTTTAAGTAGCATTAGAACTCTATTGCTACGATACCTAGACATCTGCAGACGCTACTTCCTAGCAAGGAATTGTCGCATTAACATTCATTTGAAGTGTAGACGAGGAATACATGATACTTCGCAAACCATATTATATCTTACCATGAAACATAGAAATGAGATGCGATATCGCGTTTTAAGAAGCATTAGAACACTATTGCTACGATAGGTAGACATTTGCAAACGCTATTTCCTAGCAAAGAAGTGTCGCATTTACATTCATTTGAAGTGTAGACGAGGAATACATAACACTTCGCAAATCATGTTATATCTTACCATGAAACATAGAAATGAGATGCGTTATCGCGTTTTAAGAAGCATTAAAAAGCTATTGCTACGATACCTAGACATCTGCAGACGCTATTTCCTTGCAAGGAAGTGTCGCATTTACATTCATTTGAAGTGTAGACGAGGAATACATGACACTTCGCAAATCATATTATATCTTACCATGAAGCATAGAAATGAGATGCGATATCGCGTTTTAAGTAGCATTAGAACTCTATTGCTACGATACCTAGACATCGGCAGACGCTAGTTCCTAGCAAGGAAGTGTCGCATTTACATTCAATTGAAGTGTAGACGAGGAATACATGATACTTCGCAAATCATATTATATCTATACCATGAAACATAGAAATGAGATTCGATATCGCGTTTTAAGAAGCATTAGAAAGCTATTGCTACGACACGTAGATATCTGCAAACGCTATTTCCTAGCGAGGAAGTATCGCATTCACATTCACTTGAAGTGTAGACGAGGAATACATAACACTTCGCCAATCATATTATATCTTACCATGAAACATAGAAATGAGATGCGATATCGCGTTTTGAGAAGCATTAGAACACTATTGCTACGATAGGTAGACATTTGCAAACGCTATTTCCTAGCAAAGAAGTGTCGCATTTACATTCATTTGAAGTGTAGACGAGGAATACATAACACATCGCAAATCATATTATATCTTATCATGAAACATAGAAATGAAATGCGATATCGCGTTTTAAGAAGCATTAGAACTCTATTGCTACGATACGTAGACATCTGCAAACGCTATTTCCTAGCGAGGAAGTGTCGCATTTACATTCATTTGAAGTGTAGACGAGGAATACATGATACTTCGCAAATCATATTATATCTATACCATGAAACATAGAAATGAGATGCGATATCGCGTTTTAAGAAGCATTAGAAAGCTATTGCTACGATACGTAGATATCTGCAAACGCTATTTCCTAGCGAGGAAGTATCGCATTCACATTCATTTGAAGTGTAGACGAGGAATACATAACACTTCGCAAATCATGTTATATCTTACCATGAAACATAGAAATGAGATGCGATATCGCGTTTTAAGAATCATATGAACTCTATTGCTACGATACGTAGACATCTGCAGACGCTATTTCCTTGCAAGGAAGTGTCGCATTTACATTCATTTGAAGTGTAGGCGAGGAATACATAACACTTCGCAAATCATATTATATCTTACCATGAAACATAGAAATGAGATGCGATATCGCGTTTTAAGAAGCATTAGAACTCTATTGCTACGATACGTAGACATCTGCAATCGCTATTTCCTTGCAAGGAAGTGTCGCATTTACATTCATTTGATGAGTAGACGAGGAATACATAACACTTCGCAAATCATATTATATCTTTCCATGAAGCATAGAAATGAGATGCGATATCGCGTTTTAAGTAGCATTAGAACTCTATTGCTACGATACCTAGACATCGGCAGACGCTATTTCCTAGCAAGGAAGTGTCGCATTTACATTCATTTGAAGTGTAGACGAGGAATACATGATACTTCGCAAATCATATTATATCTTACCATGAAACATAGAAATGACATGCGATATCGCGTTTTAAGAAGCATTAGAACACTATTGCTACGATAGGTAGACATTTGCAAACGCTATTTCCTAGCAAAGAAGTGTTGCATTTACATTCATTTGAAGTGTAGGCGAGGAATACATAACACTTCGCAAATCATATTATATCTTACAATGAAACGTAGAAATGAGATGCGATATCGTGTTTTAAGCAGCACTAGAACTCTATTGCTACGATACGTAGACATCTGCAAACGCTATTTCCTTGCAAGGAAGTGTCGCATTTACATTCATTTGAATCGTAGACGAGGAATACATAACACTTCGCCAATCATATTATATCTTACCATGAAGCATAGAAATGAGATGCGATATCGCGTTTTAAGTAGCATTAGAACTCTATTGCTACGATACCTAGACATCGGCAGACGCTATTTCCTAGCAAGGAAGTGTCGCATTTACATTCATTTGAAGTGTAGACGAGGAATACATGATACTTCGCAAGTCATATTATATCTTACCATGAAACATAGAAATGAGATGCGATATCGCGCTTTAAGAAGCATTAGAACTCTATTGCTACGATACGTAGACATCTGCAAACGCTATTTCCTTGCAAGGAAGTGTCGCATTTACATTCATTTGAATCGTAGACGAGGAATGCATAACACTTCGCAATGAATATTATATCTTACCATGAAACATAGAAATGAGATGCGATATCGCGTTTTAAGTAGCATTAGAACTCTATTACTACGATACCTAGACATCTGCAGACGCTACTTCCTAGCAAGGAATTGTCGCATTAACATTCATTTGAAGTGTAGACGAGGAATACATGATACTTCGCAAACCATATTATATCTTACCATGAAACATAGAAATGAGATGCGATATCGCGTTTTAAGAAGCATTAGAACACTATTGCTACGATAGGTAGACATTTGCAAACGCTATTTCCTAGCAAAGAAGTGTCGCATTTACATTCATTTGAAGTGTAGACGAGGAATACATAACACTTCGCAAATCATGTTATATCTTACCATGAAACATAGAAATGAGATGCGTTATCGCGTTTTAAGAAGCATTAAAAAGCTATTGCTACGATACCTAGACATCTGCAGACGCTATTTCCTAGCGAGGAAGTGTCGCATTCACATTCATTTGAAGTGTAGACGAGGAATACATGACACTTCGCAAATCATATTATATCTTACCACGAAACGTAGAAATGAGATGCAATATAGCGTTTTAAGAATCATATGAACTCTATTGCTACGATACGTAGACATCTGCAAATGCTATTTCCTTGCATGGAAGTGTCGTATTTACATTCATTTGAATCGTAGACGAGGAATGCATAACACTTCGCAATGAATATTATATCTTATCATCAAACATAGATATGAGATGCAATATCTCGTTTTAAGAAGCATTAGAAAGCTATTGCTACGATACGTAGACATCTGCAAACGCTATTTCCTAGCGAGGAAGTATCGCATTCACATTCATTTGATGTGTAGACGAGGAATACATAACACTTCGCAAATCATGTTATATCTTACCATGAAACATAGAAATGAGATGCGATATCGCGTTTTAAGAAACATTTGAACTCTATTGCTACGATACGTAGACATCTGCAATCGCTATTTCCTTGCAAGGAAGTGTCGCATTTACATTCATTTGAAGTGTAGACGAGGAATGCATAACACTTCGCAATGAATATTATATCTTATCATGAAACATAGATAAGAGATGCAATATCTCGTTTTAAGAAGCATTTGAACTCTCCTGCTACGATACCTAGACATCTGCAGACGCTATTTCCTAGCAAGGAAGTGTCGCATTTACATTCAATTGAAGTGTAGACGAGGAATACATGATACTTCGCAAATCATATTATATCTATACCATGAAACATAGAAATGAGATTCGATATCGCGTTTTAAGAAGCATTAGAAAGCTATTGCTACGACACGTAGATATCTGCAAACGCTATTTCCTAGCGAGGAAGTATCGCATTCACATTCACTTGAAGTGTAGACGAGGAATACATAACACTTCGCCAATCATATTATATCTTACCATGAAACATAGAAATGAGATGCGATATCGCGTTTTGAGAAGCATTAGAACACTATTGCTACGATAGGTAGACATTTGCAAACGCTATTTCCCAGCAAAGAAGTGTCGCATTTACATTCATTTGAAGTGTAGACGAGGAATACATGACACTTCGCAAATCATATTATATCTTACCATGAAACATAGAAATGAGATGCGATATCGCGTTTTAAGAAGCATTAGAACACTATTGCTACGATAGGTAGACATTTGCAAACGCTATTTCCTTGCAAGGAAGTGTCGCATTTACATTCATTTGAATCGTAGACGAGGAATACATAACACTTCGCAAATCATATTATATCTAACCATGAAGCATAGAAATGAGATGCGATATCGCGTTTTAAGTAGCATTAGAACTCTATTGCTACGATACCTAGACATCGGCAGACGCTATTTCCTAGCAAGGAAGTGTCGCATTTACATTCATTTGAAGTGTAGACGAGGAATACATGATACTTCGCAAATCATATTATATCTTACCATGAAACATAGAAATGAGATGCGATATCGCGTTTTAAGAAGCATTAGAACACTATTGCTACGATAGGTAGACATCTGTAAACGCTATTTCCTTGCAAGGAAGTGTCGCATTTACATTCGTTTGAATCGTAGACGAGGAATACATAACACTTAGCAAATCATATTATATCTTACCATGAAGCATAGAAATGAGATGCGATATCGCGTTTTAAGTAGCATTAGAACTCTATTGCTACGATACCTAGACATCGGCAGACGCTAGTTCCTAGCAAGGAAGTGTCGTATTTACATTCATTTGAAGTGTAGACGAGGAATACATGATACTTCGCAAATCATATTATATCTTACCATGAAACATAGAAATGAGATGCGATATCGCGTTTTAAGAAGCATTAGAACTCTATTGCTACGATACGTAGACATCTGCAAACGCTATTTCCTTGCAAGGAAGTGTCGCATTTACATTCATTTGAAGTGTAGACGAGGAATACATAACACTTCGCAAATCATATTATATCTTATCATGAAACATAGAAATGAGATGCAATATCTTGTTTTAAGAATCATATGAACTCTATTGCTACGATACGTAGACATCTGCAGACGCTATTGCGTAGCAAGGAAGTGTCGCATTTACATTCATTTGAAGTGTAGACGAGGAATACGTGATACTTCGCAAATCATATTATATCTTACCATGAAACATAGAGATGAGATGCGATATCGCGTTTTAAGAAGCATTTGAACTCTATTGCTTCGATACACAGACATCTGCAAACGCTATTTCCTTGCAAGGAAGTGTCGCATTTACATTCATTTGATGTGTAGACGAGGAATACATAACACTTCGCAAATCATATTATATCTTATCATGAAACATAGAAATGAGATGCGATATCGCGTTTTAAGAAGCATTAGAACTTTATTGCTACGATACGTAGACATCTGCAAACGCTATTTCCTAGCGAGGAAGTGTCGCATTCACATTCATTTGAAGTGTAGACGAGGAATACATGACACTTCGCAAATCATATTATATCTTACCACGAAACGTAGAAATGAGATGCAATATAGCGTTTTAAGAATCATATGAACTCTATTGCTACGATACGTAGACATCTGCAAATGCTATTTCCTTGCATGGAAGTGTCGCATTTACATTCATTTGAATCGTAGACGAGGAATGCATAACACTTCGCAATGAATATTATATCTTATCATCAAACATAGATATGAGATGCAATATCTCGTTTTAAGAAGCATTAGAAAGCTATTGCTACGATACGTAGACATCTGCAAACGCTATTTCCTAGCGAGGAAGTATCGCATCCACATTCATTTGATGTGTAGACGAGGAATACATAACACTTCGCAAATCATGTTATATCTTACCATGAAACATAGAAATGAGATGCGATATCGCGTTTTAAGAAACATTTGAGCTCTATTGCTACGATACGTAGACATCTGCAATCGCTATTTCCTTGCAAGGAAGTGTCGCATTTACATTCATTTGAAGTGTAGACGAGGAATGCATAACACTTCGCAATGAATATTATATCTTATCATGAAACATAGATAAGAGATGCAATATCTCGTTTTAAGAAGCATTTGAACTCTCCTGCTACGATACCTAGACATCTGCAGACGCTATTTCCTAGCAAGGAAGTGTCGCATTTACATTCAATTGAAGTGTAGACGAGGAATACATAACACTTCGCCAATCATATTATATCTTACCATGAAACATAGAAATGAGATGCGATATCGCGTTTTGAGAAGCATTAGAACACTATTGCTACGATAGGTAGACATTTGCAAACGCTATTTCCTAGCAAAGAAGTGTCGCATTTACATTCATTTGAAGTGTAGACGAGGAATACATAACACATCGCAAATCATATTATATCTTATCATGAAACATAGAAATGAAATGCGATATCGCGTTTTAAGAAGCATTAGAACTCTATTGCTACGATACGTAGACATCTGCAGACGCTATTGCCTAGGAAGGAAGTGTCGCATTTACATTCATTTGAAGTGTAGACGAGGAATACATGACACTTCGCAAATCATAAATATATCTTACCATGAATCATAGAAATGAGATTCGATATCGCGTTTTAAGAAGCATTAGAAAGCTATTGCTACGATACGTAGACATCTGCAAACGCTATTTCCTAGCGAGGAAGTATCGCATTCACAATCATTTGAAGTGTAGACGAGGAATACATAACACCTCGCAAATCATGTTATATCTTACCATGAAACATAGAAATGAGATGCGATATCGCGTTTTAAAAATCATATGAAATCTATTGCTACGATACGTAGACATCTGCAATCGCTATTTCCTTGCAAGGAAGTGTCGCATTTACTTCCATTTCAAGTGTAGACGAGGAATACATAACACTTCGCAAATCATATTATATCTTACCATGAAACATAGAGATGAGATGCGATATCGCGTTTTAAGAAGCATTTGAACTCTATTGCTTCGATACGTAGACATCTGCAAACGCTATTTCCTTCCAAGGAAGTGTAGCATTTACATTCATTTGAAGTGTAGACTAGGAATACATGACACTTCGCAAATCATATTATATCTTACCATGAATCATAGAAATGAGATTTGATATCGCGTTTTAAGAAGCATTAGAAAGCTATTGCTACGATACGTAGACATCTGCAAACGCTATTTCCTAGCGAGGAAGTATCGCATTCACATTCATTTGAAGTGTAGACGAGGAATGCATAACACTTCGCAAATCATGTTATATCTTACCATGAAACATAGAAATGAGATGCGATATCGCGTTTTAAGTAGCATTAGAACTCTATTGCTACGATACCCAGACATCTGCAGACGCTATTTCCTAGCAAGGAAGTGTCGCATTAACATTCATTTGAAGTGTAGACGAGGAATACATGATACTTCGCAAACCATATTTTATCTTACCATGAAACATAGAAATGAGATGCGATATCGCGTTTTAAGAAGCATTAGAACACTATTGCTACGATAGGTAGACATTTGCAAACGCTATTTCCTAGCAAAGAAGTGTCGCATTTACATTCATTTGAAGTGTAGACGAGGAATACATAACACTTCGCAAATCATATTATATCTTACCATGAAACATAGAAATGAGATGCGATATCGCGTTTTAAGAATCATATGAAATCTATTGCTACGATACGTAGACATCTGCAATCGCTATTTCCTTGCAAGGAAGTGTCGCATTTACTTCCATTTCAAGTGTAGACGAGGAATACATAACACTTCGCAAATCATATTATATCTTACCATGAAACATAGAGATGAGATGCGATATCGCGTTTTAAGAAGCATTTGAACTCTATTGCTTCGATACGTAGACATCTGCAAACGCTATTTCCTTCCAAGGAAGTGTAGCATTTACATTCATTTGAAGTGTAGACTAGGAATACATGACACTTCGCAAATCATGTTATATCTTACCATGAATCATAGAAATGAGATTTGATATCGCGTTTTAAGAAGCATTAGAAAGCTATTGCTACGATACGTAGACATCTGCAAACGCTATTTCCTAGCGAGGAAGTATCGCATTCACATTCATTTGAAGTGTAGACGAGGAATACATAACACTTCGCAAATCATGTTATATCTTACCATGAAACATAGAAATGAGATGCGATATCGCGTTTTAAGTAGCATTAGAACTCTATTGCTACGATACCCAGACATCTGCAGACGCTATTTCCTAGCAAGGAAGTGTCGCATTAACATTCATTTGAAGTGTAGACGAGGAATACATGATACTTCGCAAACCATATTTTATCTTACCATGAAACATAGAAATGAGATGCGATATCGCGTTTTAAGAAGCATTAGAACACTATTGCTACGATAGGTAGACATTTGCAAACGCTATTTCCTAGCAAAGAAGTGTCGCATTTACATTCATTTGAAGTGTAGACGAGGAATACATAACACTTCGCAAATCATGTTATATCTTACCATGAAAAATAGAAATGAGATGCGATATCGCGTTTTAAGAAGCATTAGAACACTATTGCTACGACAGGTAGACATTTGCAAACGCTATTTCCTAGCAAAGAAGTGTCGCATTTACATTCATTTGAAGTGTAGACGAGGAATACATGATACTTCGCAAATCATATTTTATCTTACCATGAAACATAGAAATGAGATGCGATATCGCGTTTTAAGAAGCATTAGAACACTATTGCTACGATAGGTAGACATCTGTAAACGCTATTTCCTTGCAAGGAAGTGTCGCATTTACATTCATCTGACGTGTAGACGAGGAATGCATAACACTTCGCAATGAATATTATATCTTACCATGAAACATAGAAATGAGATGCGATATCGCGTTTTAAGTAGCATTAGAACTCTATTGCTACGATACCTAGACATCTGCAGAAGCTATTTCCTAGCAAGGAATTGTCGCATTAACATTCATTTGAAGTGTAGACGAGGAATACATGATACTTCGCAAACCATATTATATCTTACCATGAAACATAGAAATGAGATGCGATATCGCGTTTTAAGAAGCATTAGAACACTATTGCTACGATAGGTTGACATTTGCAAACGCTATTTCCTAGCAAAGAAGTGTCGCATTTACATTCATTTGAATTGTAGACGAGAAATACATGACACTTCGCAAATCATATTATATCTTACCATGAAACATAGGAATGAGACTCGATATCGCGTTTTAAGAAGCATTAGAAAGCTATTGCTACGATACGCAGACATCTGCAAACGCTATTTCCTAGCGAGGAAGTATCGCATTCACATTCATTTGAAGTGTAGACGAGGAATACATAACACTTCGCAAATCATATTATATCTTACCATGAAACATAGAAATGAGATGCGATATCGCGTTTTAAGAATCATATGAACTCTATTGCTACGATACGTAGACATCTGCAATCGCTATTTCCTTGCAAGGAAGTGTCGCATTTACATTCAGTTGAATCGTAGACGAGGAATGCATAACACTTCGCAATGAATATTATATCTTATCAGGAAACATAGATATGAGATGCAATATCTCGCTTTAAGAATCATATGAACGCTATTGCTACGATACGTAGACATCTGCAGACGATATTGCCTAGCAAGGAAGTGTCGCATTTACATTCATTTGATGTGTAGACGAGGAATACGTGATACTTCGCAAATCATATTATATCTTACCATGAAACATAGAGATGAGATGCGATATCGCGTTTTAAGAAGCATTTGAACTCTATTGCTTCGATACGTAGACATCTGCAAACGCTATTTCCTTCCAAGGAAGTGTAGCATTTACATTCATTTGAAGTGTAGACGAGGAATACATGACACTTCGCAAATCATATTATATCTTACCATGAATCATAGAAATGAGATTTGATATCGCGTTTTAAGAAGCATTAGAAAGCTATTGCTACGATACGTAGACATCTGCAAACGCTATTTCCTAGCGAGGAAGTATCGCATTCACATTCATTTGAAGTGTTGACGAGGAATACATAACACTTCGCAAATCATGTTATAGCTTACCATGAAACATAGAAATGAGATGCGATATCGCGTTTTAAGAATCATATGAACTCTATTGCTACGATACGTAGACAACTGCAATCGCTATTTCCTTGCAAGGAAGTGTCGCATTTACTTTCATTTGAAGTGTAGACGAGGAATACATAACACTTCGCAAATCATATTATATCTTACCATGAAACATAGAAATGAGATGCGATATCGCGTTTTAAGAATCATAAGAACTCTATTGCTACGATACGTAGACATCTGCAAACGCTATTTCCTTGCAAGGAAGTGTCGCATTTACATTCATTTGAATCGTAGACGAGGAATGCATAACACTACGCAATGAATATTATATCTTACCATGAAACATAGAAATGAGATGCGATATCGCGTTTTAAGTAGCATTAGAACTCTATTGCTACGATACCTAGACATCTGCAGACGCTATTTCCTAGCAAGGAATTGTCGCATTAACATTCATTTGAAGTGTAGACGAGGAATACATGATACTTCGCAAACCATATTATATCTTACCATGAAACATAGAAATGAGATGCGATATCGCGTTTTAAGAAGCATTAGAACACTATTGCTACGATAGGTTGACATTTGCAAACGCTATTTCCTAGCAAAGAAGTGTCGCATTTACATTCATTTGAAGTGTAGACGAGGAATACATAACACTTCGCAAATCATATTATATCTTACCATGAAACATAGAATTGAGATGCGATATCGCGTTCTAAGAAGCATTAGAACACTATTGCTACGATACGTAGACATCTGCAAACGCTATTTCCTTGCAAGGAAGTGTCGCATTTACATTCATTTGAATCGTAGACGAGGAATGCATAACACTTCGCAATGAATATTATATCTTATCAGGAAACATAGATATGAGATGCAATATCTCGCTTTAAGAATCATATGAACTCTATTGCTACGATACGGAGACATCTGCAGACGCTATTGCCTAGGAAGGAAGTGTCGCATTTACATTCATTTGATGTGTAGACGAGGAATACGTGATACTTCGCAAATCATATTATATCTTACCATGAAACATAGAGATGAGATAGGATATCGCGTTTTAAGAAGCATTTGAACTCTATTGCTTCGATACGTGGACATCTGCAAACGCTATTTCCTAGCAAGGAAGTGTCGCATTAACATTCATTTGAAGTGTAGACGAGGAATACATGATACTTCGCAAACCATATTTTATCTTACCATGAAACATAGAAATGAGATGCGATATCGCGTTTTAAGAAGCATTAGAACACTATTGCTACGATAGGTAGACATTTGCAAACGCTATTTCCTAGCAAAGAAGTGTCGCATTTACATTCATTTGAAGTGTAGACGAGGAATACATAACACTTCGCAAATCATGTTATATCATACCATGAAAAATAGAAATGAGATGCGATATCGCGTTTTAAGAAGCATTAGAACACTATTGCTACGACAGGTAGACATTTGCAAACGCTATTTCCTAGCAAAGAAGTGTCGCATTTACATTCATTTGAAGTGTAGACGAGGAATACATGATACTTCGCAAATCATATTTTATCTTACCATGAAACATAGAAATGAGATGCGATATCGCGTTTTAAGAAGCGTTAGAACACTATTGCTACGATAGGTAGACATCTGTAAACGCTATTTCCTTGCAAGGAAGTGTCGCATTTACATTCATCTGAAGTGTAGACGAGGAATGCATAACACTTCGCAATGAATATTATATCTTACCATGAAACATAGAAATGAGATGCGATATCGCGTTTTAAGTAGCATTAGAACTCTATTGCTACGATACCTAGACATCTGCAGAAGCTATTTCCTAGCAAGGAATTGTCGCATTAACATTCATTTGAAGTGTAGACGAGGAATACATGATACTTCGCAAACCATATTATATCTTACCATGAAACATAGAAATGAGATGCGATATCGCGTTTTAAGAAGCATTAGAACACTATTGCTACGATAGGTAGACATTTGCAAACGCTATTTCCTAGCAAAGAAGTGTCGCATTTACATTCATTTGAAGTGTAGACGAGGAATACATAACACTTCGCAAATCATGTTATATCTTACCATGAAACATAGAAATGAGATGCGATATCGCGTTTTAAGAAGCATTAGAACACTATTGCTACGATAGGTAGACATTTGCAAACGCTATTTCCTAGCAAAGAAGTGTCGCATTTACATTCATTTGAAGTGTAGACGAGGAATACATGATACTTCGCAAATCATATTATATCTTACCATGAAACATAGAAATGAGATGCGATATCGCGTTTTAAGAAGCATTAGAACACTATTGCTACGATAGGTAGACATCTGTAATCGCTATTTCCTTGCAAGGAAGTGTCGCATTTACATTCATTTGAAGTGTAGACGAGAAATACATGACACTTCGCAAATCATATTATATCTTACCATGAAACATAGGAATGAGATTCGATATCGCGTTTTAAGAAGCATTAGAAAGCTATTGCTACGATACGCAGACATCTGCAAACGCTATTTCCTAGCGAGGAAGTATCGCATTCACATTCATTTGAAGTGTAGACGAGGAATACATAACACTTCGCAAATCATATTATATCTTACCATGAAACATAGAAATGAGATGCGATATCGCGTTTTAAGAATCATATGAACTCTATTGCTACGATACGTAGACATCTGCAATCGCTATTTCCTTGCAAGGAAGTGTCGCATTTACATTCAGTTGAATCGTAGACGAGGAATGCATAACACTTCGCAATGAATATTATATCTTATCAGGAAACATAGATATGAGATGCAATATCTCGCTTTAAGAATCATATGAACTCTATTGCTACGATACGTAGACATCTGCAGACGATATTGCCTAGCAAGGAAGTGTCGCATTTACATTCATTTGATGTGTAGACGAGGAATACGTGATACTTCGCAAATCATATTATATCTTACCATGAAACATAGAGATGAGATGCGATATCGCGTTTTAAGAAGCATTTGAACTCTATTGCTTCGATACGTAGACATCTGCAAACGCTATTTCCTTCCAAGGAAGTGTAGCATTTACATTCATTTGAAGTGTAGACGAGGAATACATGACACTTCGCAAATCATATTATATCTTACCATGAATCATAGAAATGAGATTTGATATCGCGTTTTAAGAAGCATTAGAAAGCTATTGCTACGATACGTAGACATCTGCAAACGCTATTTCCTAGCGAGGAAGTATCGCATTCACATTCATTTGAAGTGTTGACGAGGAATACATAACACTTCGCAAATCATGTTATAGCTTACCATGAAACATAGAAATGAGATGCGATATCGCGTTTTAAGAATCATATGAACTCTATTGCTACGATACGTAGACAACTGCAATCGCTATTTCCTTGCAAGGAAGTGTCGCATTTACTTTCATTTGAAGTGTAGACGAGGAATACATAACACTTCGCAAATCATATTATATCTTACCATGAAACATAGAAATGAGATGCGATATCGCGTTTTAAGAATCATAAGAACTCTATTGCTACGATACGTAGACATCTGCAAACGCTATTTCCTTGCAAGGAAGTGTCGCATTTACATTCATTTGAATCGTAGACGAGGAATGCGTAACACTACGCAATGAATATTATATCTTACCATGAAACATAGAAATGAGATGCGATATCGCGTTTTAAGTAGCATTAGAACTCTATTGCTACGATACCTAGACATCTGCAGACGCTATTTCCTAGCAAGGAATTGTCGCATTAACATTCATTTGAAGTGTAGACGAGGAATACATGATACTTCGCAAACCATATTATATCTTACCATGAAACATAGAAATGAGATGCGATATCGCGTTTTAAGAAGCATTAGAAAACTATTGCTACGATAGGTAGACATTTGCAAACGCTATTTCCTAGCAAAGAAGTGTCGCATTTACATTCATTTGAAGTGTAGACGAGGAATACATAACACTTCGCAAATCATGTTATATCTTACCATGAAACATAGAAATGAGATGCGATATCGCGTTTTAAGAAGCATTAGAACACTATTGCTACGATAGGTAGACATTTGCAAACGCTATTTCCTAGCAAAGAAGTGTCGCATTTACATTCATTTGAAGTGTAGACGAGGAATACATGATACTTCGCAAATCATATTATTTCTTACCATGAAACATAGAAATGAGATGCGATATCGCGTTTTAAGAAGCATTAGAACACTATTGCTACGATAGGTAGACATCTGTAAACGCTATTTCCTTGCAAGGAAGTGTCGCATTTACATTCATTTGAAGTGTAGACGAGAAATACATGACACTTCGCAAATCATATTATATCTTACCATGAAACATAGGAATGAGATTCGATATCGCGTTTTAAGAAGCATTAGAAAGCTATTGCTACGATACGTAGACATCTGCAAACGCTATTTCCTAGCGAGGAAGTATCGCATTCACATTCATTTGAAGTGTAGACGAGGAATACATAACACTTCGCAAATCATATTATATCTTACCATGAAACATAGAAATGAGATGCGATATCGCGTTTTAAGAATCATATGAACTCTATTGCTACGATACGTAGACATCTGCAATCGCTATTTCCTTGCAAGGAAGTGTCGCATTTACTTTCATTTGAAGTGTAGACGAGGAATACATAACACTTCGCAAATCATATTATATCTTACCATGAAACATAGAAATGAGATGCGATATCGCGTTTTAAGAATCATAAGAACTCTATTGCTACGATACGTAGACATCTGCAAACGCTATTTCCTTGCAAGGAAGTGTCGCATTTACATTCATTTGAATCGTAGACGAGGAATGCATAACACTTCGCAAATCATATTATATCTTACCATGAAACATAGAAATGAGATGCGTTATCGCGTTTTAAGAAGCATTAGAAAGCTATTGCTACGATACCTAGACATCTGCAGACGCTATTTCCTTGCAAGGAAGTGTCGCATTTACATTCATTTGAAGTGTAGACGAGGAATACATAACACTTCGCAAATCATATTATATCTTACCATGAAACATAGAAATGAGATGCGATATCGCGTTTTAAGAATCATAAGAACTCTATTGCTACGATACGTAGACATCTGCAAACGCTATTTCCTTGCAAGGAAGTGTCGCATTTACATTCATTTGATGTGTAGACGAGGAATACGTGATACTTCGCAAATCATATTATATCTTACCATGAAACATAGAGATGAGATAGGATATCGCGTTTTAAGAAGCATTTGAACTCTATTGCTTCGATACGTGGACATCTGCAAACGCTATTTCCTTCCAAGGAAGTGTCGCATTTACATTCATTTGAAGTGTAGACGAGGAATACATGACACTTCGCAAATCATATTATATCTTACCATGAATCATAGAAATGAGATTCGATATCGCGTTTTAAGAAGCATTAGAAAGCTATTGCTACGATACGTAGACATCTGCAAACGCTATTTCCTAGCGAGGAAGTATCGCATTCACAATCATTTGAAGTGTAGACGAGGAATACATAACACCTCGCAAATCATGTTATATCTTACCATGAAACATAGAAATGAGATGCGATATCGCGTTTTAAGAATCATATGAAATCTATTGCTACGATACGTAGACATCTGCAATCGCTATTTCCTTGCAAGGAAGTGTCGCATTTACTTCCATTTCAAGTGTAGACGAGGAATACATAACACTTCGCAAATCATATTATATCTTACCATGAAACATAGAGATGAGATGCGATATCGCGTTTTAAGAAGCATTTGAACTCTATTGCTTCGATACGTAGACATCTGCAAACGCTATTTCCTTCCAAGGAAGTGTAGCATTTACATTCATTTGAAGTGTAGACTAGGAATACATGACACTTCGCAAATCATATTATATCTTACCATGAATCATAGAAATGAGATTCGATATCGCGTTTTAAGAAGCATTAGAAAGCTATTGCTACGATACGTAGACATCTGCAAACGCTATTTCCTAGCGAGGAAGTATCGCATTCACAATCATTTGAAGTGTAGACGAGGAATACATAACACCTCGCAAATCATGTTATATCTTACCATGAAACATAGAAATGAGATGCGATATCGCGTTTTAAGTAGCATTAGAACTCTATTGCTACGATACGTAGACATCTGCAATCGCTATTTCCTTGCATGGAAGTGTCGCATTTACTTCCATTTCAAGTGTAGACGAGGAATACATAACACTTCGCAAATCATATTATATCTTACCATGAAACATAGAGATGAGATGCGATATCGCGTTTTAAGAAGCATTAGAACACTATTGCTACGATAGGTAGACATTTGCAAACGCTATTTCCTAGCAAAGAAGTGTCGCATTTACATTCATTTGAAGTGTAGACGAGGAATACATAACACTTCGCAAATCATGTTATATCTTACCATGAAAAATAGAAATGAGATGCGATATCGCGTTTTAAGAAGCATTAGAACACTATTGCTACGACAGGTAGACATTTGCAAACGCTATTTCCTAGCAAAGAAGTGTCGCATTTACATCCATTTGAAGTGTAGACGAGGAATACATGATACTTCGCAAATCATATTTTATCTTACCATGAAACATAGAAATGAGATGCGATATCGCGTTTTAAGAAGCATTAGAACACTATTGCTACGATAGGTAGACATCTGTAAACGCTATTTCCTTGCAAGGAAGTGTCGCATTTACATTCATCTGAAGTGTAGACGAGGAATGCATAACACTTCGCAATGAATATTATATCTTACCATGAAACATAGAAATGAGATGCGATATCGCGTTTTAAGTAGCATTAGAACTCTATTGCTACGATACCTAGACATCTGCAGAAGCTATTTCCTAGCAAGGAATTGTCGCATTAACATTCATTTGAAGTGTAGACGAGGAATACATGATACTTCGCAAACCATATTATATCTTACCATGAAACATAGAAATGAGATGCGATATCGCGTTTTAAGAAGCATTAGAACACTATTGCTACGATAGGTAGACATTTGCAAACGCTATTTCCTAGCAAAGAAGTGTCGCATTTACATTCATTTGAAGTGTAGACGAGGAATACATAACACTTCGCAAATCATGTTATATCTTACCATGAAACATAGAAATGAGATGCGATATCGCGTTTTAAGAAGCATTAGAACACTATTGCTACGACAGGTAGACATTTGCAAACGCTATTTCCTAGCAAAGAAGTGTCGCATTTACATTCATTTGAAGTGTAGACGAGGAATACATGATACTTCGCAAATCATATTATATCTTACCATGAAACATAGAAATGAGATGCGATATCGCGTCTTAAGAAGCATTAGAACACTATTGCTACGATAGGTAGACATCTGTAATCGCTATTTCCTTGCAAGGAAGTGTCGCATTTACATTCATTTGAAGTGTAGACGAGAAATACATGACACTTCGCAAATCATATTATATCTTACCATGAAACATAGGAATGAGATTCGATATCGCGTTTTAAGAAGCATTAGAAAGCTATTGCTACGATACGCAGACATCTGCAAACGCTATTTCCTAGCGAGGAAGTATCGCATTCACATTCATTTGAAGTGTAGACGAGGAATACATAACACTTCGCAAATCATATTATATCTTACCATGAAACATAGAAATGAGATGCGATATCGCGTTTTAAGAATCATATGAACTCTATTGCTACGATACGTAGACATCTGCAATCGCTATTTCCTTGCAAGGAAGTGTCGCATTTACATTCAGTTGAATCGTAGAAGAGGAATGCATAACACTTCGCAATGAATATTATATCTTATCAGGAAACATAGATATGAGATGCAATATCTCGCTTTAAGAATCATATGAACTCTATTGCTACGATACGTAGACATCTGCAGACGATATTGCCTAGCAAGGAAGTGTCGCATTTACATTCATTTGATGTGTAGACGAGGAATACGTGATACTTCGCAAATCATATTATATCTTACCATGAAACATAGAGATGAGATGCGATATCGCGTTTTAAGAAGCATTTGAACTCTATTGCTTCGATACGTAGACATCTGCAAACGCTATTTCCTTCCAAGGAAGTGTAGCATTTACATTCATTTGAAGTGTAGACGAGGAATACATGACACTTCGCAAATCATATTATATCTTACCATGAATCATAGAAATGAGATTTGATATCGCGTTTTAAGAAGCATTAGAAAGCTATTGCTACGATACGTAGACATCTGCAAACGCTATTTCCTAGCGAGGAAGTATCGCATTCACATTCATTTGAAGTGTTGACGAGGAATACATAACACTTCGCAAATCATGTTATAGCTTACCATGAAACATAGAAATGAGATGCGATATCGCGTTTTAAGAATCATATGAACTCTATTGCTACGATACGTAGACAACTGCAATCGCTATTTCCTTGCAAGGAAGTGTCGCAATTACATTCATTTGAAGTGTAGGCGAGGAATACATAACACTTCGCAAATCATATTATATCTTACCATGAAACATAGAAATGAGATGCGATATCTCGTTTTAAGAATCATATGATCCCTATTGCTACGATACGTAGACATCTGCAGACGCTATTGCGTAGCAAGGAAGTGTCGCATTTACATTCATTTGAAGTGTAGACGAGGAGTGCGTGATACTTCGCAAATCATATTATATCTTACCATGAAACATAGAGATGAGATGCGATATCGCGTTTTAAGAAGCATTTGAACTCTATTGCTTCGATACGTAGGCATCTGCAAACCCTATTTCCTTGCAAGGAAGTGTCGCATTTACATTCATTTGAAGTGTAGACGAGGAATACATAACACTTCGCAAATCATATTATATCTTACCATGAAACATAGAAATGAGATGCGATATCGCGTTTTAAGTAGCATTAGAACTCTGTTGCTACGATACGTAGACATCTGCAAACGCTATTTCCTAGCGAGGAAGTGTCGCATTCACATTCATTTGAATTGTAGACGAGGAATACATGACACTTCGCAAATCATATTATATCTTACCATGAAACGTAGAAGTGAGATGCAATATAGCGTTTTTAGAATCATAAGAACTCTATTGCTACGATACGTAGACATCTGCAAATGCTATTTCCTTGCATGGAAGTGTCGCATTTACATTCATTTGAATCGTAGACGAGGAATGCATAACACTTCGCAATGAATATTATATCTTATCATCAAACATAGATATGAGATGCAATATCTCGTTTTAAGAAGCATTAGAAAGCTATTGCTACGATACGTAGACATCTGCAAACGCTATTTCCTAGCGAGGAAGTATCGCATTCACATTCATTTGATGTGTAGACGAGGAATACATAACACTTCGCAAATCATATTATATCTTATCATGAAACATAGAAATGAGATGCGATATCGCGTTTTAAGAATCATATGAACTCTATTGCTACGATACGTAGACATCTGCAATCGCTATTTCCTTGCAAGGAAGTGTCGCATTTACATTCATTTGAAGTGTAGGCGAGGAATACATAACACTTCGCAAATCATATTATATCTTCCCATGAAACATAGAAATGAGATGCGATATCGCGTTTTAAGAAGCATTAGAAAGCTATTGCTACGATACGTAGATATCTGCAAACGCTATTTCCTAGCGAGGAAGTATCGCATTCACATTCATTTGAAGTGTAGACGAGGAATACATAACACTTCGCAAATCATGTTATATCTTACCATGAAACATAGAAATGAGATGCGATATCGCGTTTTAAGAATCATATGAACTCTATTGCTACGATACGTAGACATCTGCAATCGCTATTTCCTTGCAAGGAAGTGTCGCATTTACATTCATTTGACGTGTAGGCGAGGAATACATAACACTTCGCAAATCATATTATATCTTACCATGAAACATAGAAATGAGATGCGATATCGCGTTTTAAGAAGCACTAGAACTCTATTGCTACGATACGTAGACATCTGCAAACGCTATTTCCTTGCAAGGAAGTGTCGCATTTACATTCATTTGAATCGTAGACGAGAAATACATAACACTTCGCCAATCATATTATATCTTACCATGAAGCATAGAAATGAGATGCGATATCGCGTTTTAAGTAGCATTAGAACTCTATTGCTACGATACCTAGACATCGGCAGACGCTATTTCCTAGCAAGGAAGTGTCGCATTCACATTCATTTGAAGTGTAGACGAGGAATACATGATACTTCGCAAATCATATTATATCTTACCATGAAACATAGAAATGAGATGCGATATCGCGTTTTAAGAAGCATTAGAACTCTATTGCTACGATACGTAGATATCTGCAAACGCTATTTCCTTGCAAGGAAGTGTCGCATTTACATTCATTTGAATCGTAGACGGGGAATGCATAACACTTCGCAATGAATATTATATCTCATCATGAAACATAGATATGAGATGCGATATCGCGTTTTAAGAAGCATTAGATCACTATTGCTACGATAGGTAGACATTTGCAAACGCTATTTCCTAGCAAAGAAGTGTCGCATTTACATTCATTTGAAGTGTAGACGAGGAATACATAACACTTCGCAAATCATATTATATCTTACCATGAAGCATAGAAATGAGATGCGATATCGCGTTTTAAGAAGCATTAGAACTCTATTGCTACGATACGTAGACATCTGCAAACGCTATTTCCTAGCGAGGAAGTGTCGCATTCACATTCTTTTGAAGTGTAGACGAGTAATACATGACACTTCGCAAATCATATTATATCTTACCATGAAACGTAGAAATGAGATGCAATATCGCGTTTTAAGAAGCATTAGAACACTATTGCTACGATATGTAGATATTTGCAAACGCTATTTCCTAGCAAAGAAGTGTCGCATTTACATTCATTTGAAGTGTAGACGAGGAATACATAAAACTTCGCAAATCATATTATATCTTACCATGAAACATAGAAATGAGATGCGATATCGCGTTTTAAGAAGCATTAGAACTCTATTGCTACGATACCTAGACATCTGCAGACGCTATTTCCTTGCAAGGAAGTGTCGCATTTACATTCATTTGAATCGTAGACGAGGAACACATGACACTTCGCAAATCATATTATATCTTACCATGAAACATAGAAATGAGATGCGAAATCGCGTTTTAAGAAGCATTAGAACACTATTGCTACGATAGGTAGACATTTGCAAACGCTATTTCCTAGCAAAGAAGTGTCGCATTTTCATTCATTTGAAGTGTAGACGAGGAATACATAAAACTTCGCAAATCATATTATATCTTACCATGAAACATAGAAATGAGATGCGATATCGCGTTTTAAGAAGCATTAGAACTCTATTGCTACGATACCTAGACATCTGCAAACGCTATTTCCTTGCAAGGAAGTGTCGCATTTACATTCATTTGAATCGTAGACGGGGAATGCATAACACTTCGCAATGAATATTATATCTTACCAAGAAACATAGAAATGAGATGCGATATCGCGTTTTAAGAAGCATTAGAACATTATTGCTACGATAGGTAGACATTTGCAAACGCTATTTCCTAGCAAAGAAGTGTCGCATTTACATTCATTTGAAGTGTAGACGAGGAATACATAACACTTCGCAAATCATATTATATCTTACCATGAAACATAGAAATGAGATGCGATATCGCGTTCTATGAAGCATTAGAACACTATTGCTACGATACGTAGACATCTGCAAAAGCTATTTCCTTGCAAGGAAGTGTCGCATTTACATTCATTTGAATCGTAGACGAGGAATGCATAACACTTCGCAATGAATATTATATCTTATCAGGAAACATAGATATGAGATGCAATATCTCGCTTTAAGAATCATATGAACTCTATTGCTACGATACGGAGACATCTGCAGACGCTATTGCCTAGGAAGGAAGTGTCGCATTTACATTCATTTGAAGTGTAGACGAGGAATACATGATACTTCGCATATCATATTATATCTATACCATGAAACATAGAAATGAGATTCGATATCGCGTTTTAAGATGCATTAGAAAGCTATTGCTACGATACGTAGATATCTGCAAACGCTATTTCCTAGCGAGGAAGTATCGCATTCACATTCATTTGAAGTGTAGACGAGGAATACATAACACTTCGCAAATCATGTTATATCTTACCATGAAACATAGAAATGAGATGCGATATCGCGTTTTAAGAAGCATTAGAACACTATTGCTACGATAGGTAGACATTTGCAAACGCTATTTCCTAGCAAAGAAGTGTCGCATTTTCATTCATTTGAAGTGTAGACGAGGAATACATAAAACTTCGCAAATCATATTATATCTTACCATGAAACATAGAAATGAGATGCGATATCGCGTTTTAAGAAGCATTAGAACTCTATTGCTACGATACCTAGACATCTGCAAACGCTATTTCCTTGCAAGGAAGTGTCGCATTTACATTCATTTGAATCGTAGACGGGGAATGCATAACACTTCGCAATGAATATTATATCTCATCATGAAACATAGATATGAGATGCAATATCTCGTTTTAAGAAGCGTTTGAACTCTATTGCTTCGATACGTAGACATCTGCAAACGCTATTTCCTTGCAAGGAAGTGTCGCATTTACATTCATTTGAAGTGTAGACGAGGAATACATAACACTTCGCAAATCATATTATATCTTACCATGAAGCATAGAAATGAGATGCGATATCGCGTTTTAAGTAGCATTAGAACTCTATTGCTACGATACCTAGACATCGGCAGACGCTATTTCCTAGCAAGGAAGTGTCGCATTTACATTCATTTGAAGTGTAGACGAGGAATACATGATACTTCGCAAATCATATTATATCTTACCAAGAAACATAGAAATGAGATGCGATATCGCGTTTTAAGAAGCATTAGAACATTATTGCTACGATAGGTAGACATTTGCAAACGCTATTTCCTAGCAAAGAAGTGTCGCATTTACATTCATTTGAAGTGTAGACGAGGAATACATAACACTTCGCAAATCATATTATATCTTACCATGAAACATAGAAATGAGATGCGATATCGCGTTCTATGAAGCATTAGAACACTATTGCTACGATACGTAGACATCTGCAAAAGCTATTTCCTTGCAAGGAAGTGTCGCATTTACATTCATTTGAATCGTAGACGAGGAATGCATAACACTTCGCAATGAATATTATATCTTATCAGGAAACATAGATATGAGATGCAATATCTCGCTTTAAGAATCATATGAACTCTATTGCTACGATACGGAGACATCTGCAGACGCTATTGCCTAGGAAGGAAGTGTCGCATTTACATTCATTTGAAGTGTAGACGAGGAATACATGATACTTCGCATATCATATTATATCTATACCATGAAACATAGAAATGAGATTCGATATCGCGTTTTAAGAAGCATTAGAAAGCTATTGCTACGATACGTAGATATCTGCAAACGCTATTTCCTAGCGAGGAAGTATCGCATTCACATTCATTTGAAGTGTAGACGAGGAATACATAACACTTCGCAAATCATGTTATATCTTACCATGAAACATAGAAATGAGATGCGATATCGCGTTTTAAGAAGCATTAGAACACTATTGCTACGATATGTAGACATTTGCAAACGCTATTTCCTAGCAAAGAAGTGTCGCATTTACATTCATTTGAAGTGTAGACGAGGAATACATAAAACTTCGCAAATCATATTATATCTTACCATGAAACATAGAAATGAGATGCGATATCGCGTTTTAAGAAGCATTAGAACTCTATTGCTACGATACCTAGACATCTGCAGACGCTATTTCCTTGCAAGGAAGTGTCGCATTTACATTCATTTGAAGTGTAGACGAGGAATACATGACACTTCGCAAATCATATTATATCTTACCATGAAACATAGAAATGAGATGCGATATCGCGTTTTAAGAAGCATTAGAACACTATTGCTACGATAGGTAGACATTTGCAAACGCTATTTCCTAGCAAAGAAGTGTCGCATTTTCATTCATTTGAAGTGTAGACGAGGAATACATAAAACTTCGCAAATCATATTATATCTTACCATGAAACATAGAAATGAGATGCGATATCGCGTTTTAAGAAGCATTAGAACTCTGTTGCTACGATACCTAGACATCTGCAAACGCTATTTCCTTGCAAGGAAGTGTCGCTTTTACATTCATTTGAATCGTAGACGGGGAATGCATAACACTTCGCAATGAATATTATATCTCATCATGAAACATAGATATGAGATGCAATATCTCGTTTCAAGAAGCGTTTGAACTCTATTGCTTCGATACGTAGACATCTGCAAACGCTATTTCCTTGCAAGGAAGTGTCGCATTTACATTCATTTGAAGTGTAGACGAGGAATACATAACACTTCGCAAATCATATTATATCTTACCATGAAGCATAGAAATGAGATGCGATATCGCGTTTTAAGTAGTATTAGAACTCTATTGCTACGATACCTAGACATCGGCAGACGCTATTTCCTAGCAAGGAAGTGTCGCATTTACATTCATTTGAAGTGTAGACGAGGAATACATGATACTTCGCAAATCATATTATATCTTACCAAGAAACATAGAAATGAGATGCGATATCGCGTTTTAAGAAGCATTAGAACATTATTGCTACGACACCTAGACATCTGCAGACGCTATTTCCTAGCAAAGAAGTGTCGCATTTACATTCATTTGACGTGTAGACGAGGAATACATAACACTTCGCAAATCATATTATATCTTACCATGAAACATAGAAATGAGATGCGATATCGCGTTCTAAGAAGCATTAGAACACTATTGCTACGATACGTAGACATCTGCAATCGCTATTTCCTTGCAAGGAAGTGTCGCATTTACATTCATTTGAATCGTAGACGAGGAATGCATAACACTTCGCAATGAATATTATATCTTATCAGGAAACATAGATATGAGATGCAATATCTCGCTTTAAGAATCATATGAACTCTATTGCTACGATACGGAGACATCTGCAGACGCTATTGCCTAGGAAGGAAGTGTCGCATTTACATTCATTTGATGTGTAGACGAGGAATACGTGATACTTCGCAAATCATATTATATCTTACCATGAAACATAGAGATGAGATAGGATATCGCGTTTTAAGAAGCATTTGAACTCTATTGCTTCGATACGTGGACATCTGCAAACGCTATTTCCTTCCAAGGAAGTGTCGCATTTACATTCATTTGAAGTGTAGACGAGGAATACATGACACTTCGCAAATCATATTATATCTTACCATGAATCATAGAAATGAGATTCGATATCGCGTTTTAAGAAGCATTAGAAAGCTATTGCTACGATACGTAGACATCTGCAAACGCTATTTCCTAGCGAGGAAGTATCGCATTCACAATCATTTGAAGTGTAGACGAGGAATACATAACACCTCGCAAATCATGTTATATCTTACCATGAAACATAGAAATGAGATGCGATATCGCGTTTTAAGAATCATATGAAATCTATTGCTACGGTACGTAGACATCTGCAATCGCTATTTCCTTGCAAGGAAGTGTCGCATTTACTTCCATTTCAAGTGTAGACGAGGAATACATAACACTTCGCAAATCATATTATATCTTACCATGAAACATAGAGATGAGATGCGATATCGCGTTTTAAGAAGCATTTGAACTCTATTGCTTCGATACGTAGACATCTGCAAACGCTATTTCCTACCAAGGAAGTGTAGCATTTACATTCATTTGAAGTGTAGACTAGGAATACATGACACTTCGCAAATCATATTATATCTTACCATGAATCATAGAAATGAGATTTGATATCGCGTTTTAAGAAGCATTAGAAAGCTATTGCTACGATACGTAGACATCTGCAAACGCTACTTCCTAGCGAGGAAGTATCGCATTCACATTCATTTGAAGTGTAGACGAGGAATACATAACACTTCGCAAATCATGTTATATCTTACCATGAAACATAGAAATGAGATGCGATATCGCGTTTTAAGTAGCATTAGAACTCTATTGCTACGATACCCAGACATCTGCAGACGCTATTTCCTAGCAAGGAAGTGTCGCATTAACATTCATTTGAAGTGTAGACGAGGAATACATGATACTTCGCAAACCATGTTTTATCTTACCATGAAACATAGAAATGAGATGCGATATCGCGTTTTAAGAAGCATTAGAACACTATTGCTACGATAGGTAGACATTTGCAAACGCTATTTCCTAGCAAAGAAGTGTCGCATTTACATTCATTTGAAGTGTAGACGAGGAATACATAACACTTCGCAAATCATGTTATATCTTACCATGAAAAATAGAAATGAGATGCGATATCGCGTTTTAAGAAGCATTAGAACACTATTGCTACGACAGGTGGACATTTGCAAACGCTATTTCCTAGCAAAGAAGTGTCGCATTTACATTCATTTGAAGTGTAGACGAGGAATACATGATACTTCGCAAATCATATTTTATCTTACCATGAAACATAGAAATGAGATGCGATATCGCGTTTTAAGAAGCATTAGAACACTATTGCTACGATAGGTAGACATCTGTAAACGCTATTTCCTTGCAAGGAAGTGTCGCATTTACATTCATCTGAAGTGTAGACGAGGAATGCATAACACTTCGCAATGAATATTATATCTTACCATGAAACATAGAAATGAGATGCGATATCGCGTTTTAAGTAGCATTAGAACTCTATTGCTACGATACCTAGACATCTGCAGAAGCTATTTCCTAGCAAGGAATTGTCGCATTAACATTCATTTGAAGTGTAGACGAGGAATACATGATACTTCGCAAACCATATTATATCTTACCATGAAACATAGAAATGAGATGCGATATCGCGTTTTAAGAAGCATTAGAACACTATTGCTACGATAGGTAGACATCTGTAAACGCTATTTCCTTGCAAGGAAGTGTCGCATTTACATTCATTTGAAGTGTAGACGAGAAATACATGACACTTCGCAAATCATATTATATCTTACCATGAAACATAGGAATGAGATTCGATATCGCGTTTTAAGAAGCATTAGAAAGCTATTGCTACGATACGCAGACATCTGCAAACGCTATTTCCTAGCGAGGAAGTATCGCATTCACATTCATTTGAAGTGTAGACGAGGAATACATAACACTTCGCAAATCATATTATATCTTACCATGAAACATAGAAATGAGATGCGATATCGCGTTTTAAGAATCATATGAACTCTATTGCTACGATACGTAGACATCTGCAATCGCTATTTCCTTGCAAGGAAGTGTCGCATTTACATTCA
Organism: Xylocopa sonorina; assembly: GCF_050948175.1. Taxonomy (NCBI): domain Eukaryota; kingdom Metazoa; phylum Arthropoda; class Insecta; order Hymenoptera; family Apidae; genus Xylocopa; species Xylocopa sonorina. The sequence continues at coordinate 198,091 of NW_027490458.1, forward strand.
GTTGAATCGTAGACGAGGAATGCATAACACTTCGCAATGAATATTATATCTTATCAGGAAACATAGATATGAGATGCAATATCTCGCTTTAAGGATCATATGAACTCTATTGCTACGATACGTAGACATCTGCAAACGCTATTTCCTAGCGAGGAAGTATCGCATTCACATTCATTTGAAGTGTTGACGAGGAATACATAACACTTCGCAAATCATGTTATAGCTTACCATGAAACATAGAAATGAGATGCGATATCGCGTTTTAAGAATCATATGAACTCTATTGCTACGATACGTAGACATCTGCAATCGCTATTTCCTTGCAAGGAAGTGTCGCATTTACATTCAGTTGAATCGTAGACGAGGAATGCATAACACTTCGCAATGAATATTATATCTTATCAGGAAACATAGATATGAGATGCAATATCTCGCTTTAAGGATCATATGAACTCTATTGCTACGATACGTAGACATCTGCAAACGCTATTTCCTAGCGAGGAAGTATCGCATTCACATTCATTTGAAGTGTTGACGAGGAATACATAACACTTCGCAAATCATGTTATAGCTTACCATGAAACATAGAAATGAGATGCGATATCGCGTTTTAAGAATCATATGAACTCTATTGCTACGATACGTAGACAACTGCAATCGCTATTTCCTTGCAAGGAAGTGTCGCATTTACTTTCATTTGAAGTGTAGACGAGGAATACATAACACTTCGCAAATCATATTATATCTTACCATGAAACATAGAAATGAGATGCGATATCGCGTTTTAAGAATCATAAGAACTCTATTGCTACGATACGTAGACATCTGCAAACGCTATTTCCTTGCAAGGAAGTGTCGCATTTACATTCATTTGAATCGTAGACGAGGAATGCATAACACTTCGAAATGAATATTATATCTTACCATGAAACATAGAAATGAGATGCGATATCGCGTTTTAAGTAGCATTAGAACTCTATTGCTACGATACCTAGACATCTGCAGACGCTATTTCCTAGCAAGGAATTGTCGCATTAACATTCATTTGAAGTGTAGACGAGGAATACATAACACTTCGCAAATCATGTTATATCTTACCATGAAACATAGAAATGAGATGCGATATCGCGTTTTAAGAAGCATTAGAACACTATTGCTACGATAGGTAGACATTTGCAAACGCTATTTCCTAGCAAAGAAGTGTCGCATTTACATTCATTTGAAGTGTAGACGAGGAATACATGATACTTCGCAAATCATATTATTTCTTACCATGAAACATAGAAATGAGATGCGATATCGCGTTTTAAGAAGCATTAGAACACTATTGCTACGATAGGTAGACATCTGTAAACGCTATTTCCTTGCAAGGAAGTGTCGCATTTACATTCATTTGAAGTGTAGACGAGAAATACATGACACTTCGCAAATCATATTATATCTTACCATGAAACATAGGAATGAGATTCGATATCGCGTTTTAAGAAGCATTAGAATGCTATTGCTACGATACCTAGACATCGGCAGACGCTATTTCCTAGCAAGGAAGTGTCGCATTCACATTCATTTGAAGTGTAGACGAGGAATACATGATACTTCGCAAATCATATTATATCTTACCATGAAACATAGAAATGAGATGCGATATCGCGTTTTAAGAAGCATTAGAACACTATTGCTACGATAGGTAGACATCTGTAAACGCTATTTCCTTGCAAGGAAGTGTCGCATTTACATTCATTTGAAGTGTAGACGAGAAATACATGACACTTCGCAAATCATATTATATCTTACCATGAAACATAGAAATGATATGCGTTATCGCGTTTTAAGAAGCATTAGAAAGCTATTGCTACGACACCTAGACATCTGCAGACGCTATTTCCTTGCAAGGAAATGTCGTATTTACATTCATTTGAAGTGTAGACGAGGAATACATGACACTTCGCAAATCATATTATATCTTACCATGAAACATAGAAATGAGATGCGATATCGCGTTTTAAGAAGCATTAGAACACTAATGCTACGATAGGTAGACATCTGTAAACGCTATTTCCTTGCAAGGAAGTGTCGCAATTACATTCATTTGAAGTGTAGGCGAGGAATACATAACACTTCGCAAATCATATTATATCTTACCATGAAACATAGAAATGAGATGCGATATCTCGTTTTAAGAATCATATGATCCCTATTGCTACGATACGTAGACATCTGCAGACGCTATTGCGTAGCAAGGAAGTGTCGCATTTACATTCATTTGAAGTGTAGACGAGGAGTGCGTGATACTTCGCAAATCATATTATATCTTACCATGAAACATAGAGAAGAGATGCGATATCGCGTTTTAAGAAGCATTTGAACTCTATTGCTTCGATACGTAGGCATCTGCAAACCCTATTTCCTTGCAAGGAAGTGTCGCATTTACATTCATTTGAAGTGTAGACGAGGAATACATAACACTTCGCAAATCATATTATATCTTACCATGAAACATAGAAATGAGATGCGATATCGCGTTTTAAGTAGCATTAGAACTCTGTTGCTACGATACGTAGACATCTGCAAACGCTATTTCCTAGCGAGGAAGTGTCGCATTCACATTCATTTGAATTGTAGACGAGGAATACATGACACTTCGCAAATCATATTATATCTTACATGAAACGTAGAAGTGAGATGCAATATAGCGTTTTTAGAATCATAAGAACTCTATTGCTACGATACGTAGACATCTGCAAATGCTATTTCCTTGCATGGAAGTGTCGCATTTACATTCATTTGAATCGTAGACGAGGAATGCATAACACTTCGCAATGAATATTATATCTTATCATCAAACATAGATATGAGATGCAATATCTCGTTTTAAGAAGCATTAGAAAGCTATTGCTACGATACGTAGACATCTGCAAACGCTATTTTCTAGCGAGGAAGTATCGCATTCACATTCATTTGATGTGTAGACGAGGAATACATAACACTTCGCAAATCATATTATATCTTATCATGAAACATAGAAATGAGATGCGATATCGCGTTTTAAGAATCATATGAACTCTATTGCTACGATACGTAGACATCTGCAATCGCTATTTCCTTGCAAGGAAGTGTCGCATTTACATTCATTTGAAGTGTAGGCGAGGAATACATAACTCTTCGCAAATCATATTATATCTTCCCATGAAACATAGAAATGAGATGCGATATCGCGTTTTAAGAAGCATTAGGAAGCTATTGCTACGATACGTAGATATCTGCAAACGCTATTTCCTAGCGAGGAAGTATCGCATTCACATTCATTTGAAGTGTAGACGAGGAATACATAACACTTCGCAAATCATGTTATATCTTACCATGAAACATAGAAATGAGATGCGATATCGCGTTTTAAGAATCATATGAACTCTATTGCTACGATACGTAGACATCGGCAGACGCTATTTCCTAGCAAGGAAGTGTCGCATTCACATTCATTTGAAGTGTAGACGAGGAATACATGATACTTCGCAAATCATATTATATCTTACCATGAAACATAGAAATGAGATGCGATATCGCGTTTTAAGAAGCATTAGAACTCTATTGCTACGATACGTAGATATCTGCAAACGCTATTTCCTTGCAAGGAAGTGTCGCATTTACATTCATTTGAATCGTAGACGGGGAATGCATAACACTTCGCAATGAATATTATATCTCATCATGAAACATAGATATGAGATGCGATATCGCGTTTCAAGAAGCATTAGATCACTATTGCTACGATAGGTAGACATTTGCAAACGCTATTTCCTAGCAAAGAAGTGTCGCATTTACATTCATTTGAAGTGTAGACGAGGAATACATAACACTTCGCAAATCATATTATATCTTACCATGAAGCATAGAAATGAGATGCGATATCGCGTTTTAAGAAGCATTAGAACTCTATTGCTACGATACCTAGACATCTGCCGACGCTATTTCCTTGCAAGGAAGTGTCGCATTTGCATTCATTTGAAGTGTAGACGAGGAATACATGACACTTCGCAAATCATATTATATCTTACCATGAAACATAGAAATGAGATGCGAAATCGCGTTTTAAGAAGCATTAGAACACTATTGCTACGATAGGTAGACATTTGCAAACGCTATTTCCTAGCAAAGAAGTGTCGCATTTTCATTCATTTGAAGTGTAGACGAGGAATACATAAAACTTCGCAAATCATATTATATCTTACCATGAAACATAGAAATGAGATGCGATATCGCGTTTTAAGAAGCATTAGAACTCTATTGCTACGATACCTAGACATCTGCAAACGCTATTTTCTTGCAAGGAAGTGTCGCATTTACATTCATTTGAATCGTAGACGGGGAATGCATAACACTTCGCAATGAATATTATATCTCATCATGAAACATAGATATGAGATGCAATATCTCGTTTTAAGAAGCGTTTGAACTCTGTTGCTTCGATACGTAGACATCTGCAAACGCTATTTCCTTGCAAGGAAGTGTCGCATTTACATTCATTTGAAGTGTAGACGAGGAATACATAACACTTCGCAAATCATATTATATCTTACCATGAAGCATAGAAATGAGATGCGATATCGCGTTTTAAGTAGCATTAGAACTCTATTGCTACGATACCTAGACATCGGCAGACGCTATTTCCTAGCAAGGAAGTGTCGCATTTACATTCATTTGAAGTGTAGACGAGAAATACATGATACTTCGCAAATCATATTATATCTTACCAAGAAACATAGAAATGAGATGCGATATCGCGTTTTAAGAAGCATTAGAACATTATTGCTACGATAGGTAGACATTTGCAAACGCTATTTCCTAGCAAAGAAGTGTCGCATTTACATTCATTTGAAGTGTAGACGAGGAATACATAACACTTCGCAAATCATATTATATCTTACCATGAAACATAGAAATGAGATGCGATATCGCGTTCTATGAAGCACTAGAACACCATTGCTACGATACGTAGACATCTGCAAACGCTATTTCCTTGCAAGGAAGTGTCGCATTTACATTCATTTGAATCGTAGACGAGGAATGCATAACACTTCGCAATGAATATTATATCTTATCAGGAAACATAGATATGAGATGCAATATCTCGCTTTAAGAATCATATGAACTCTATTGCTACGATACGGAGACATCTGCAGACGCTATTGCCTAGGAAGGAAGTATCGCATTTACATTCATTTGAAGTGTAGACGAGGAATACATGATACTTCGCATATCATATTATATCTATACCATGAAACATAGAAATGAGATTCGATATCGCGTTTTAAGAAGCATTAGAAAGCTATTGCTACGATACGTAGATATCTGCAAACGCTATTTCCTAGCGAGGAAGTATCGCATTCACATTCATTTGAAGTGTAGACGAGGAATACATAACACTTCGCAAATCATGTTATATCTTACCATGAAACATAGAAATGAGATGCGATATCGCGTTTTAAGAAGCATTAGAAAGCTATTGCTACGATACGTAGACATCTGCAAACGCTATTTCCTAGCGAGGAAGTATCGCATTCACAATCATTTGAAGTGTAGACGAGGAATACATAACACCTCGCAAATCATGTTATATCTTACCATGAAACATAGAAATGAGATGCGATATCGCGTTTTAAGAATCATATGAAATCTATTGCTACGGTACGTAGACATCTGCAATCGCTATTTCCTTGCAAGGAAGTGTCGCATTTACTTCCATTTCAAGTGTAGACGAGGAATACATAACACTTCGCAAATCATATTATATCTTACCATGAAACATAGAGATGAGATGCGATATCGCGTTTTAAGAAGCATTTGAACTCTATTGCTTCGATACGTAGACATCTGCAAACGCTATTTCCTTCCAAGGAAGTGTAGCATTTACATTCATTTGAAGTGTAGACTAGGAATACATGACACTTCGCAAATCATATTATATGTTACCATGAAACATAGAAATGAGATGCGATATCGCGTTTTAAGAAGCATTAGAACACTATTGCTACGATAGGTAGACATTTGCAAACGCTATTTCCTAGCAAAGAAGTGTCGCATTTACATTCATTTGAAGTGTAGACGAGGAATACATAACACTTCGCAAATCATGTTATATCTTACCATGAAACATAGAAATGAGATGCGATATCGCGTTTTAAGAAGCATTAGAACACTATTGCTACGATAGGTAGACATTTGCAAACGCTATTTCCTAGCAAAGAAGTGTCGCATTTACATTCATTTGAAGTGTAGACGAGGAATACATGATACTTCGCAAATCATATTATATCTTACCATGAAACATAGAAATGAGATGCGATATCGCGTTTTAAGAAGCATTAGAACACTATTGCTACGATAGGTAGACATCTGTAAACGCTATTTCCTTGCAAGGAAGTGTCGCATTTACATTCATTTGAAGTGTAGACGAGAAATACATGACACTTCGCAAATCATATTATATCTTACCATGAAACATAGGAATGAGATTCGATATCGCGTTTTAAGAAGCATTAGAAAGCTATTGCTACGATACGCAGACATCTGCAAACGCTATTTCCTAGCGAGGAAGTATCGCATTCACATTCATTTGAAGTGTAGACGAGGAATACATAACACTTCGCAAATCATATTATATCTTACCATGAAACATAGAAATGAGATGCGATATCGCGTTTTAAGAATCATATGAACTCTATTGCTACGATACGTAGACATCTGCGATCGCTATTTCCTTGCAAGGAAGTGTCGCATTTACATTCAGTTGAATCGTAGACGAGGAATGCATAACACTTCGCAATGAATATTATATCTTATCAGGAAACATAGATATGAGATGCAATATCTCGCTTTAAGGATCATATGAACTCTATTGCTACGATACGTAGACATCTGCAAACGCTATTTCCTAGCGAGGAAGTATCGCATTCACATTCATTTGAAGTGTTGACGAGGAATACATAACACTTCGCAAATCATGTTATAGCTTACCATGAAACATAGAAATGAGATGCGATATCGCGTTTTAAGAATCATATGAACTCTTTTGCTACGATACGTAGACAACTGCAATCGCTATTTCCTTGCAAGGAAGTGTTGCATTTACTTTCATTTGAAGTGTAGACGAGGAATACATAACACTTCGCAAATCATATTATATCTTACCATGAAACATAGAAATGAGATGCGATATCGCGTTTTAAGAATCATAAGAACTCTATTGCTACGATACGTAGACATCTGCAAACGCTATTTCCTTGCAAGGAAGTGTCGCATTTACATTCATTTGAATCGTAGACGAGGAATGCATAACACTTCGCAATGAATATTATATCTTACCATGAAACATAGAAATGAGATGCGATATCGCGTTTTAAGTAGCATTAGAACTCTATTGCTACGATACGTAGACATCTGCAAACGCTATTTCCTAGCGAGGAAGTATCGCATTCACATTCATTTGAAGTGTAGACGAGGAATACATAACACTTCGCAAATCATATTATATCCTACCATGAAACATAGAAATGAGATGCGATATCGCGTTTTAAGAATCATATGAACTCTATTGCTACGATACGTAGACATCTGCAATCGCTATTTCCTTGCTAGGAAGTGTCGCATTTACTTTCATTTGAAGTGTAGACGAGGAATACATAACACTTCGCAAATCATATTATATCTTACCATGAAACATAGAAATGAGATGCGATATCGCGTTTTAAGAATCATAAGAACTCTATTGCTACGATACGTAGACATCTGCAAACGCTATTTCCTTGCAAGGAAGTGTCGCATTTACATTCATTTGAATCGTAGACGAGGAATGCATAACACTTCGCAAATCATATTATATCTTACCATGAAACATAGAAATGAGATGCGTTATCGCGTTTTAAGAAGCATTAGAAAGCTATTGCTACGATACCTAGACATCTGCAGACGCTATTTCCTTGCAAGGAAGTGTCGCATTTACATTCATTTGAAGTGTAGACGAGGAATACATAACACTTCGCAAATCATATTATATCTTACCATGAAACATAGAAATGAGATGCGATATCGCGTTTTAAGAATCATAAGAACTCTATTGCTACGATACGTAGACATCTGCAAACGCTATTTCCTTGCAAGGAAGTGTCGCATTTACATTCATTTGAAGTGTAGACGAGGAATACATGATACTTCGCAAATCATATTTTATCTTACCATGAAACATAGAAATGAGATGCGATATCGCGTTTTAAGAAGCATTAGAACACTATTGCTACGATAGGTAGACATCTGTAAACGCTATTTCCTTGCAAGGAAGTGTCGCATTTACATTCATCTGAAGTGTAGACGAGGAATGCATAACACTTCGCAATGAATATTATATCTTACCATGAAACATAGAAATGAGATGCGATATCGCGTTTTAAGTAGCATTAGAACTCTATTGCTACGATACCTAGACATCTGCAGAAGCTATTTCCTAGCAAGGAATTGTCGCATTAACGTTCATTTGAAGTGTAGACGAGGAATACATGATACTTCGCAAACCATATTATATCTTACCATGAAACATAGAAATGAGATGCGATATCGCGTTTTAAGAAGCATTAGAACACTATTGCTACGATAGGTAGACATTTGCAAACGCTACTTCCTAGCAAAGAAGTGTCGCATTTACATTCATTTGAAGTGTAGACGAGGAAACCATAACACTTCGCAAATCATGTTATATCTTACCATGAAACATAGAAATGAGATGCGATATCGCGTTTTAAGAAGCATTAGAACACTATTGCTACGATAGGTAGACATTTGCAAACGCTATTTCCTAGCAAAGAAGTGTCGCATTTACATTCATTTGAAGTGTAGACGAGGAATACATGATACTTCGCAAATCATATTATATCTTACCATGAAACATAGAAATGAGATGCGATATCGCGTTTTAAGAAGCATTAGAACACTATTGCTACGATAGGTAGACATCTGTAAACGCTATTTCCTTGCAAGGAAGTGTCGCATTTACATTCATTTGAAGTGTAGACGAGAAATACATGACACTTCGCAAATCATATTATATCTTACCATGAAACATAGGAATGAGATTCGATATCGCGTTTTAAGAAGCATTAGAAAGCTATTGCTACGATACGCAGACATCTGCAAACGCTATTTCCTAGCGAGGAAGTATCGCATTCACATTCATTTGAAGTGTAGACGAGGAATACATAACACTTCGCAAATCATATTATATCTTACCATGAAACATAGAAATGAGATGCGATATCGCGTTTTAAGAATCATATGAACTCTATTGCTACGATACGTAGACATCTGCAATCGCTATTTCCTTGCAAGGAAGTGTCGCATTTACATTCAGTTGAATCGTAGACGAGGAATGCATAACACTTCGCAATGAATATTATATCTTATCAGGAAACATAGATATGAGATGCAATATCTCGCTTTAAGAATCATATGAACTCTATTGCTACGATACGTAGACATCTGCAGACGATATTGCCTAGCAAGGAAGTGTCGCATTTACATTCATTTGATGTGTAGACGAGGAATACGTGATACTTCGCAAATCATATTATATCTTACCATGAAACATAGAGATGAGATGCGATATCGCGTTTTAAGAAGCATTTGAACTCTATTGCTTCGATACGTAGACATCTGCAAACGCTATTTCCTTCCAAGGAAGTGTAGCATTTACATTCATTTGAAGTGTAGACGAGGAATACATGACACTTCGCAAATCATATTATATCTTACCATGAATCATAGAAATGAGATTTGATATCGCGTTTTAAGAAGCATTAGAAAGCTATTGCTACGATACGTAGACATCTGCAAACGCTATTTCCTAGCGAGGAAGAATCGCATTCACATTCATTTGAAGTGTTGACGAGGAATACATAACACTTCGCAAATCATGTTATAGCTTACCATGAAACATAGAAATGAGATGCGATATCGCGTTTTAAGAATCATAAGAACTCTATTGCTACGATACGTAGACATCTGCAAACGCTATTTCCTTGCAAGGAAGTGTCGCATTTACATTCATTTGAATCGTAGGCGAGGAATGCATAACACTTCGCAATGAATATTATATCTTACCATGAAACATAGAAATGAGATGCGATATCGCGTTTTAAGTAGCATTAGAACTCTATTGCTACGATACCTAGACATCTGCAGACGCTATTTCCTAGCAAGGAATTGTCGCATTAACATTCATTTGAAGTGTAGACGAGGAATACATGATACTTCGCAAACCATATTATATCTTACCATGAAACATAGAAATGAGATGCGATATCGCGTTTTAAGAAGCATTAGAAAACTATTGCTACGATACCTAGACATCTGCAGACGCTATTTCCTTGCAAGGAAGTGTCGCATTTACATTCATTTGAAGTGTAGACGAGGAATACATAACACTTCGCAAATCATATTATATCTTACCATGAAACATAGAAATGAGATGCGATATCGCGTTTTAAGAATCATAAGAACTCTATTGCTACGATACGTAGACATCTGCAAACGCTATTTCCTTGCAAGGAAGTGTCGCATTTACATTCATTTGAATCGTAGACGAGGAATGCATAACACTTCGCAAACCATATTATATCTTACCATGAACATAGAAATGAGATGCGATATCGCGTTTTAAGAAGCATTAGAACACTATTGCTACGATAGGTAGACATTTGCAAACGCTATTTCCTAGCAAAGAAGTGTCGCATTTACATTCATTTGAAGTGTAGACGAGGAATGCATAACACTTCGCAATGAATATTATATCTTACCATGAAACATAGAAATGAGATGCGATATCGCGTTTTAAGTAGCATTAGAACTCTATTGTTACGATACCTAGACATCTGCAGAAGCTATTTCCTAGCAAGGAATTGTCGCATTAACATTCATTTGAAGTGTAGACGAGGAATACATGATACTTCGCAAACCATATTATATCTTACCATGAAACATAGAAATGAGATGCGATATCGCATTTTAAGAAGCATTAGAACACTATTGCTACGATAGGTAGACATTTGCAAACGCTATTTCCTAGCAAAGAAGTGTCCGCATTTACATTCATTTGACGTGTAGACGAGGAATACATAACACTTCGCAAATCATGTTATATCTTACCATGAAACATAGAAATGAGATGCGATATCGCGTTTTAAGAAGCATTAGAACACTATTGCTACGATAGGTAGACATTTGCAAACGCTATTTCCTAGCAAAGAAGTGTCGCATTTACATTCATTTGAAGTGTAGACGAGGAATACATGATACTTCGCAAATCATATTATATCTTACCATGAAACATAGAAATGAGATGCGATATCGCGTTTTAAGAAGCATTAGAACACTATTGCTACGATAGGTAGACATCTGTAAACGCTATTTCCTTGCAAGGAAGTGTCGCATTTACATTCATTTGAAGTGTAGACGAGAAATACATGACACTTCGCAAATCATATTATATCTTACCATGAAACATAGGAATGAGATTCGATATCGCGTTTTAAGAAGCATTAGAAAGCTATTGCTACGATACGCAGACATCTGCAAACGCTATTTCCTAGCGAGGAAGTATCGCATTCACATTCATTTGAAGTGTAGACGAGGAATACATAACACTTCGCAAATCATATTATATCTTACCATGAAACATAGAAATGAGATGCGTTATCGCGTTTTAAGAAGCATTAGAAAGCTATTGCTACGATACCTAGACATCTGCAGACGCTATTTCCTTGCAAGGAAGTGTCGCATTTACATTCATTTGAAGTGTAGACGAGGAATACATAACACTTCGCAAATCATATTATATCTTACCATGAAACATAGAAATGAGATGCGATATCGCGTTTTAAGAATCATAAGAACTCTATTGCTACGATACGTAGACATCTGCAAACGCTATTTCCTTGCAAGGAAGTGTCGCATTTACATTCATTTGAATCGTAGACGAGGAATGCATAACACTTCGCAAACCATATTATATCTTACCATGAAACATAGAAATGAGATGCGATATCGCGTTTTAAGAAGCATTAGAACACTATTGCTACGATAGGTAGACATTTGCAAACGCTATTTCCTAGCAAAGAAGTGTCGCATTTACATTCATTTGAAGTGTAGACGAGGAATGCATAACACTTCGCAATGAATATTATATCTTACCATGAAACATAGAAATGAGATGCGATATCGCGTTTTAAGTAGCATTAGAACTCTATTGTTACGATACCTAGACATCTGCAGAAGCTATTTCCTAGCAAGGAATTGTCGCATTAACATTCATTTGAAGTGTAGACGAGGAATACATGATACTTCGCAAATCATATTATATCTTACCATGAAACATAGAGATGAGATGCGATATCGCGTTTTAAGAAGCATTTGAACTCTATTGCTTCGATACGTAGACATCTGCAAACGCTATTTCCTTCCAAGGAAGTGTAGCATTTACATTCATTTGAAGTGTAGACGAGGAATACATGACACTTCGCAAATCATATTATATCTTACCATGAATCATAGAAATGAGATTGATATCGCGTTTTAAGAAGCATTAGCAAAGCTATTGCTACGATACGTAGACATCTGCAAACGCTATTTCCTAGCGAGGAAGAATCGCATTCACATTCATTTGAAGTGTTGACGAGGAATACATAACACTTCGCAAATCATGTTATAGCTTACCATGAAACATAGAAATGAGATGCGATATCGCGTTTTAAGAATCATATGAACTCTATTGCTACGATACGTAGACAACTGCAATCGCTATTTCCTTGCAAGGAAGTGTCGCATTTACTTTCATTTGAAGTGTAGACGAGGAATACATAACACTACGCAAATCATATTATATCTTACCATGAAACATAGAAATGAGATGCGATATCGCGTTTTAAGAATCATAAGAACTCTATTGCTACGATACGTAGACATCTGCAAACGCTATTTCCTTGCAAGGAAGTGTCGCATTTACATTCATTTGAATCGTAGACGAGGAATGCATAACACTTCGCAATGAATATTATATCTTACCATGAAACATAGAAATGAGATGCGATATCGCGTTTTAAGTAGCATTAGAACTCTATTGCTACGATACTAGACATCTGCAGACGCTATTTCCTAGCAAGAATTGTCGCATTAACATTCATTTGAAGTGTAGACGAGGAATACATGATACTTCGCAAACCATATTATATCTTACCATGAAACATAGAAATGAGATGCGATATCGCGTTTTAAGAAGCATTAGAAAACTATTGCTACGATAGGTAGACATTTGCAAACGCTATTTCCTAGCAAAGAAGTGTCGCATTTACATTCATTTGAAGTGTAGACGAGGAATACATAACACTTCGCAAATCATGTTATATCTTACCATGAAACATAGAAATGAGATGCGATATCGCGTTTTAAGAAGCATTAGAACACTATTGCTACGATAGGTAGACATCTGTAAACGCTATTTCCTTGCAAGGAAGTGTCGCATTTACATTCATTTGAAGTGTAGACGAGAAATACATGACACTTCGCAAATCATATTATATCTTACCATGAAACATAGGAATGAGATTCGATATTGCGTTTTAAGAAGCATTAGAAAGCTATTGCTACGATACGTAGACATCTGCAAACGCTATTTCCTAGCGAGGAAGTATCGCATTCACATTCATTTGAAGTGTAGACGAGGAATACATAACACTTCGCAAATCATATTATATCTTACCATGAAACATAGAAATGAGATGCGATATCGCGTTTTAAGAATCATATGAACTCTATTGCTACGATACGTAGACATCTGCAATCGCTATTTCCTTGCAAGGAAGTGTCGCATTTACTTTCATTTGAAGTGTAGACGAGGAATACATAACACTTCGCAAATCATATTATATCTTACCATGAAACATAGAAATGAGATGCGATATCGCGTTTTAAGAATCATAAGAACTCTATTGCTACGATACGTAGACATCTGCAAACGCTATTTCCTTGCAAGGAAGTGTCGCATTTACATTCATTTGAATCGTAGACGAGGAATGCATAACACTTCGCAAATCATATTATATCTTACCATGAAACATAGAAATGAGATGCGTTATCGCGTTTTAAGAAGCATTAGAAAGCTATTGCTACGATACCTAGACATCTGCAGACGCTATATCCTTGCAAGGAAGTGTCGCATTTACATTCATTTGAAGTGTAGACGAGGAATACATAACACTTCGCAAATCATATTATATCTTACCATGAAACATAGAAATGAGATGCGATATCGCGTTTTAAGAATCATAAGAACTCTATTGCTACGATACGTAGACATCTGCAAACGCTATTTCCTTGCAAGGAAGTGTCGCATTTACATTCATTTGAATCGTAGACGAGGAATGCATAACACTTCGCAAACCATATTATATCTTACCATGAAACATAGAAATGAGATGCGATATCGCGTTTTAAGAAGCATTAGAACACTATTGCTACGATAGGTAGACATTTGCAAACGCTATTTCCTAGCAAAGAAGTGTCGCATTTACATTCATTTGAAGTGTAGACGAGGAATGCATAACACTTCGCAATGAATATTATATCTTACCATGAAACATAGAAATGAGATGCGATATCGCGTTTTAAGTAGCATTAGAACTCTATTGTTACGATACCTAGACATCTGCAGAAGCTATTTCCTAGCAAGGAATTGTCGCATTAACATTCATTTGAAGTGTAGACGAGGAATACATGATACTTCGCAAACCATATTATATCTTACCATGAAACATAGAAATGAGATGCGATATCGCATTTTAAGAAGCATTAGAACACTATTGCTACGATAGGTAGACATTTGCAAACGCTATTTCCTAGCAAAGAAGTGTCGCATTTACATTCATTTGACGTGTAGACGAGGAATACATAACACTTCGCAAATCATGTTATATCTTACCATGAAACATAGAAATGAGATGCGATATCGCGTTTTAAGAAGCATTAGAACACTATTGCTACGATAGGTAGACATTTGCAAACGCTATTTCCTAGCAAAGAAATGTCGCATTTACATTCATTTGAAGTGTAGACGAGGAATACATGATACTTCGCAAATCATATTATATCTTACCATGAAACATAGAAATGATATGCGATATCGCGTTTTAAGAAGCATTAGAAATCTATTGCTAGGATACGTAGACATCTGCAAACGCTATTTCCTTGCAAGGAAGTGCCGCATTTACATTCATTTGAAGCGTGGACGAGGAATACATGACACTTCGCAAATCATATTATATCTTACCATGAAACATAGAAATGAGATGCGATATCTCGTTTTAAGAAGCATTAGAACTCTATTGCTACAATACGTGGACATCTGCAAACGCTATTTCCTTGCAAGGAAGTGTCACATTTACATTCATTTGAATCGTAGACGAGGAATGCATAACACTTCGCAATGAATATTATATCTTATCATGAAACATAGATATGAGATGCAATATCTCGTTTTAAGAAGCATTTGAACTCTATTTCTTCGATACGTAGAGAACTGCGAACGCTATTTCCTGGCAAGGAAGTGTCGCATTTACATTCATTTGAAGCCTGGACGAGGAATACATGACACTTCGCAAATCATATTATATCTTACCATGTAACATAGAAATGAGATGCGTTATCGCGTTTTAAGAAGCATCAGAAATCCATTGCTACGATACGTAGACATCTGCAAACGCTATTTCCTTGCAAGGAAGTGTCGCATTTACATTCATTTGAAGTGTAGACGAGGAATACATAACACTTCGCGAATCATATTATACCTTACCATGAAACATAGAAATGAGATGCGATATCGCGGTTTAAGAAGCAGCAGAAATCCTTTGCTACGATACGTAGACATCTGCAAACGCTATTTCCTTGCATGAAAGAGACGCATTTGCATTCATTTGAAGTGTAGACGAGGAATACATGACACTTCGCAAATCATATTATATCTTACCATGAAACATAGATAAGAGATGCAATATCTCTTTTTTAAGAAGCATTTGAACTCTATTGCTTCGATACGTAGACATCTGCAAACGCTATTTCCTAGCAAGTAAGTGTCGCATTTACATTCATTTGAAGTGTAGGCGAAGAATACATAACACTTCGCAATGAATATTACATCTTATCATGAAACATAGAAATGAGATGCGATATCTTGTTTTAAGAAGATTTTGAACTCTATTGCTTCGATACGTAGACATCTGCAAACGCTATTTCCTAGCAACGAAGTGTCGCATTTACATTCATTTGAAGTGTAGACGAGGACTACATAACACTTCGCAAATCATATTATATCTTACCATGAAACATAGAAATGAGATGCGATATCGCGTTTTAAGAAGCGTCAGAAATCTATTGCTACGATACGTGGACATCTGCAAACGCTATTTCCTTGCAAGGAAGTGTCGCATTTACATTCATTTGAAGTACAGACGATGCATACATAACACTTCGCACATCATATTATATCTTATCATGAAACATAGAAATGAGATTCGATATCGCGTTTTAAGAAGCATTAGAACACTATTGGTACGATAGGTAGAAATTTGCAAACGCTATTTCCTTGCAAGGAAGTGTCGCATTTACATTCGTTTGCAGTGTAGACGAGGAATACATAACACTTCGCAAATCATATTATATCTTACCATGAAACATGGAAATGAGTTGCGATATCGCGTTTTAAGAATCATAAGAACTCTATTGCTACGATACCTAGACATCTGCAGACGCTATTTCCCTGCAAG
Source organism: Xylocopa sonorina (assembly GCF_050948175.1). Lineage (NCBI taxonomy): Eukaryota > Metazoa > Arthropoda > Insecta > Hymenoptera > Apidae > Xylocopa > Xylocopa sonorina. The sequence continues at coordinate 214,947 of NW_027490458.1, forward strand.
GAAGTGTCGCATTTACATTCATTTGAAGTGTAGACGAGGAAAACATGACACTTCGCAAATCATATTATATCTTACCATGAAACATAGAAATGAGATGCGATATCGCGTTTTAAGAAGCATTAGAACTCTATTGCTACGATAGGTAGACATTTGCGGACGCTATTTCCTAGCGAGGAAGTGTCGCATTTACATTCATTTGAAGTGTAGACGAGGAATACATGACACTTCGCAAATCATATTATATCTTACCATGAAACATAGAAATGAGATGCGATATCGCGTTTTAAGAAGCATTAGAACTCTATTGCTACGATAGGTAGACATTTGCGGACGCTATTTCCTAGCGAGGACGTGTCGCATTTGCATTCATTTGAAGTGTAGACGAGGAATACATGACACTTCGCAAATCATATTATATCTTACCGTGAAACATAGATAAGAGATGCAATATCTCTTTTTTAAGAAGCATTTGAACTCTATTGCTTCGATACGTAGACATCTGCAAACGCTATTTCCTAGCAAGTAAGTGTCGCATTTACATTCATTTGAAGTGTAGGCGAAGAATACATAACACTTCGCAATGAATATTACATCTTATCATGAAACATAGAAATGAGATGCGATATCTTGTTTTAAGAAGATTTTGAACTCTATTGCTTCGATACGTAGACATCTGCAAACGCTATTTCCTAGCAACGAAGTGTCGCATTTACATTCATTTGAAGTGTAGACGAGGACTACATAACACTTCGCAAATCATATTATATCTTACCATGAAACATAGAAATGAGATGCGATATCGCGTTTTAAGAATCATAAGAACTCTATTGCTACGATACGTAGACATCTGCAAACGCTATTTCCTTGCAAGGAAGTGTCGCATTTACATTCATTTGAATCGTAGACGAGGAATGCATAACACTTCGCAACGAATATTATTTCTTATCATGAAACATAGAAATGAGATGCGATATCGCGTTTTAAGAATCATAAGAACTCTATTGCTACGGTACGCAGACATCTGCAAACGCTATTTCCTTGCAAGGAAGAGTCGCATTTACATTCATTTGAATCGTAGACGAGGAATGCATATCACTTCGCAATGAATATTATATCTTATCATGAAACATTGATATGAGATGCAATATCTCGTTTTAAGAAGCATTTGAACTCTATTGCTACGATACGTAGACATCTGCAAACGCTATTTCCTTGCAAGGGAGTGTCGCATTTACATTCATTTGAAGTGTAGACGAGGAATGCATAACACTTCGCAATGAATATTATATCTTACCATGAAACATAGAAATGAGATGCGATATCGCGTTTTAAGAATCATAAGAACTCTATTGCTACGAAACGTAGAAATCTGCAAACGCAATTTCCTTGCAAGGAAGTGTCGCATTAACATTCATTTGTATCGTAGACGAGCAATGCATAACACTTCGCAATGAATATCATATCTTATCATGAAACATAGATATGAGATGCAATATCTCGTTTTAAGAAGCATTTGAAATCTATTGCTTCGATAAGTAGACATCTGCAAGCGCTATTTACTAACAAGGAAGTGTCGCATTTACATTCATTTGAAGTGTAGACGAGGAATGCATAACACTTTGCAAATCATATTATATCTTACCATGAAATATAGAAATGAGATGCGATATCGCGTTTTAAGAAGCATTAGAACTCTATTGCTACGATACCTATACATCTGCAGACGCTATTTCCTTGCAAGGAAGTGTCGCATTTACATTCATTTGAATCGTACCATGAAACATAGAAATGAGATGCAATATCGCGATTTAAGAATCATAAGAACTCTATTGCTACGTTACGCAGACATCTGCAAACGCTATTTCCTTGCAAGGAAGTGTCGCATTTACATTCATTTGAATCGTAGACGAGGAATGCATAAGACTTCGCAATGAATATTATATCTTACCACGAAACATAGATATGAGATGCAATATCTCGTTTTAAGAAGCATCAGAAATACATTGCTACGATGAGTAGACATCTGCAAACGCTATTTCCATGCAGGGAAGTGTCGCATTTACATTCATTTGAAGTGTAGACGAGGAATACATGACACTTCGCAAATCATATTATATCTTACCATGAAACATAGAAATGAGATGCGTTATCGCGTTTTAAGAAGCATCAGAAATACATTGCTACGATGAGTAGACATCTGCAAACGCTATTTCCATGCAGGGAAGTGTCGCATTTACATTCATTTGAAGTGTAGACGAGGAATACATGACACTTCGCAAATCATATTACATCTTACCATGAAACATAGAAATGAGATGCGATATCGCGTTTTAAGAAGCATTAGAACTCTATTGCTACGATACGTAGACATCTGCAAACGCTATTTCCTTGCAAGGAAGTGTCGCATTTACATTCATTTGAAGCGTGGACGAGGAATACATGACACTTCGCAAATCATATTATATCTTACCATGAATCATAGAAATGAGATGCGATATCGCGTTTTAAGAAGCATCAGAAATCCGTTGCTACGATACGTAGACATCTGCAAACGCTATTTCCCTGCAAGTAAGTGTCGCATTTACATTCATTTGAAGTGTAGACGAGGAATACATAACACTTCGCAAATCATATTATATCTTACCATGAAACATAGAAATGAGTTCCGATATCGCGTTTTAAGAATCATAAGAACTCTATTGCTACGATACGTAGACATCTGCAAACTCTATTTCCTTGCAAGGAAGTGTCGCATTTACATTCATTTGAATCGTAGACGAGGAATGCATAACACTTCGCAATGAATATTATATCTTATCAAGAAACATAGATATGAGATGCAATATCTCGTTTTAAGAAGCATTTGAACTCTATTGCTTCGATACGTAGACATCTGGAAACGCTATTTCCTTGCAAGGTAGTGTCGCATTTACATTCATTTGAATCGTAGACGAGGAATGCATAACACTTCGCAAAGAATATGATATATTATCATGAGACATAGAAATGTGATGCGATATCGCTATTTAAGAAGCATTAGAAATCTATTGCTACGATACGTAGACATCTGCAAACGCCATTTCCTAGCGAGCAAGTGTCGCATTCACATTCATTTGAAGTGTAGACGAGGAATACATAACACTTCGCAAATCATATTATATCTTACCATGAAACATAGAAATGAGATGCGATATCGCGTTTTAACAAGCATTAGAACTCTATTGCTACGATACGTTGAAATCTGCAAACGCAATTTCCTTGCAAGGAAGTGTCGCATTTACATTCATTTGAAGTGTAGACGAGGAATACATGACACTTCGCAAATCATATTATATCTTACCATGAAACATAGAAATGAGATGCGATATCGCGTTTTAAGAAGCGTCAGAAATCTATTGCTACGATACGTAGACATCTGCAAACGCTATTTCCTTGCAAGGAAGTGTCGCATTTACATTCATTTGAAGTACCGACGAGGAATACATAACAATTCGCACATCATATTATATCTTACCATGAAACATAGAAATGAGATTCGATATCGCGTTTTAAGAAGCATTAGAACACTATTGGTACGATAGGTAGAAATTTGCAAACGCTATTTCCTTGCAAGGAAGTGTCGCATTTACATTCGTTTGCAGTGTAGACGAGGAATACATAACACTTCGCAAATCATATTATATCTTACCATGAAACATGGAAATGAGTTGCGATATCGCGTTTTAAGAATCATAAGAACTCTATTGCTACGATACCTAGACATCTGCAGACGCTATTTCCCTGCAAGGAAGTGTCGCATTTACATTCATTTGAAGTGTAGACGAGGAAAACATGACACTTCGCAAATCATATTATATCTTACCATGAAACATAGAAATGAGATGCGATATCGCGTTTTAAGAAGCATTAGAACTCTATTGCTACGATAGGTAGACATTTGCGGACGCTATTTCCTAGCGAGGAAGTGTCGCATTTACATTCATTTGAAGTGTAGACGAGGAATACATGACACTTCGCAAATCATATTATATCTTACCATGAAACATAGAAATGAGATGCGATATCGCGTTTTAAGAAGCATTAGAACTCTATTGCTACGATAGGTAGACATTTGCGGACGCTATTTCCTAGCGAGGAAGTGTCGCATTTGCATTCATTTGAAGTGTATACGAGGAATACATGACACTTCGCAATGAATATTATATCTTATCATGAAACATAGATATGATATGCAATATCTCGTTTTAAGAAGCATTTCAACTCTATTGCTACGATACGTAGACATCTGCAAACGCTATTTCCTTGCAAGGGAGTGTCGCATTTACATTCATTTGAAGTGTAGACGAGGAATACATGACACTTCGCAAATCATATTATATCTTACCATGAAACATAGAAATGAGATGCGATATCGCGTTTTAAGAAGCGTCAGAAATCTATTGCTACGATACGTGTACATCTGCAAACGCTATTTCCTTGCAAGGAAGTGTCGCATTTACATTCATTTGAAGTACAGACGATGCATACATAACACTTCGCACATCATATTATATCTTATCATGAAACATAGAAATGAGATTCGATATCGCGTTTTAAGAAGCATTAGAACACTATTGGTACGATAGGTAGAAATTTGCAAACGCTATTTCCTTGCAAGGAAGTGTCGCATTTACATTCGTTTGCAGTGTAGACGAGGAATACATAACACTTCGCAAATCATATTATATCTTACCATGAAACATGGAAATGAGTTGCGATATCGCGTTTTAAGAATCATAAGAACTCTATTGCTACGATACCTAGACATCTGCAGACGCTATTTCCCTGCAAGGAAGTGTCGCATTTACATTCATTTGAAGTGTAGACGAGGAAAACATGACACTTCGCAAATCATATTATATCTTACCATGAAACATAGAAATGAGATGCGATATCGCGTTTTAAGAAGCATTAGAACTCTATTGCTACGATAGGTAGACATTTGCGGACGCTATTTCCTAGCGAGGAAGTGTCGCATTTACATTCATTTGAAGTGTAGACAAGGAATACATGACACTTCGCAAATCATATTATATCTTACCATGAAACATAGAAATGAGATGCGATATCGCGTTTTAAGAAGCATTTGAACTCTATTGCTACGATAGGTAGACATTTGCGGACGCTATTTCCTAGCGAGGAAGTGTCGCATTTGCATTCATTTGAAGTGTAGACGAGGAATACATGACACTTCGCAAATCATATTATATCTTACCATGAAACATAGATAAGAGATGCAATATCTCTTTTTTAAGAAGCATTTGAACTCTATTGCTTCGATACGTAGACATCTGCAAACGCTATTTCCTAGCAAGTAAGTGTCGCATTTACATTCATTTGAAGTGTAGGCGAAGAATACATAACACTTCGCAATGAATATTACATCTTATCATGAAACATAGAAATGAGATGCGATATCTTGTTTTAAGAAGCTTTTGAACTCTATTGCTTCGATACGTAGACATCTGCAAACGCTATTTCCTAGCAACGAAGTGTCGCATTTACATTCATTTGAAGTGTAGACGAGGACTACATAACACTTCGCAAATCATATTATATCTTACCATGAAACATAGAAATGAGATGCGATATCGCGTTTTAAGAATCATAAGAACTCTATTGCTACGATACGTAGACATCTGCAAACGCTATTTCCTTGCAAGGAAGTGTCGCATTTACATTCATTTGAATCGTAGACGAGGAATGCATAACACTTCGCAACGAATATTATTTCTTATCATGAAACATAGAAATGAGATGCGATATCGCGTTTTAAGAATCATAAGAACTCTATTGCTACGGTACGCAGACATCTGCAAACGCTATTTCCTTGCAAGGAAGAGTCGCATTTACATTCATTTGAATCGTAGACGAGGAATGCATATCACTTCGCAATGAATATTATATCTTATCATGAAACATTGATATGAGATGCAATATCTCGTTTTAAGAAGCATTTGAACTCTATTGCTACGATACGTAGACATCTGCAAACGCTATTTCCTTGCAAGGGAGTGTCGCATTTACATTCATTTGAAGTGTAGACGAGGAATGCATAACACTTCGCAATGAATATTATATCTTACCATGAAACATAGAAATGAGATGCGATATCGCGTTTTAAGAATCATAAGAACTCTATTGCTACGAAACGTAGAAATCTGCAAACGCAATTTCCTTGCAAGGAAGTGTCGCATTAACATTCATTTGTATCGTAGACGAGCAATGCATAACACTTCGCAATGAATATCATATCTTATCATGAAACATAGATATGAGATGCAATATCTCGTTTTAAGAAGCATTTGAAATCTATTGCTTCGATAAGTAGACATCTGCAAGCGCTATTTACTAACAAGGAAGTGTCGCATTTACATTCATTTGAAGTGTAGACGAGGAATGCATAACACTTTGCAAATCATATTATATCTTACCATGAAATATAGAAATGAGATGCGATATCGCGTTTTAAGAAGCATTAGAACTCTATTGCTACGATACCTATACATCTGCAGACGCTATTTCCTTGCAAGGAAGTGTCGCATTTACATTCATTTGAATCGTACCATGAAACATAGAAATGAGATGCAATATCGCGATTTAAGAATCATAAGAACTCTATTGCTACGTTACGCAGACATCTGCAAACGCTATTTCCTTGCAAGGAAGTGTCGCATTTACATTCATTTGAATCGTAGACGAGGAATGCATAAGACTTCGCAATGAATATTATATCTTACCACGAAACATAGATATGAGATGCAATATCTCGTTTTAAGAAGCATCAGAAATACATTGCTACGATGAGTAGACATCTGCAAACGCTATTTCCATGCAGGGAAGTGTCGCATTTACATTCATTTGAAGTGTAGACGAGGAATACATGACACTTCGCAAATCATATTATATCTTACCATGAAACATAGAAATGAGATGCGTTATCGCGTTTTAAGAAGCATCAGAAATACATTGCTACGATGAGTAGACATCTGCAAACGCTATTTCCATGCAGGGAAGTGTCGCATTTACATTCATTTGAAGTGTAGACGAGGAATACATGACACTTCGCAAATCATATTACATCTTACCATGAAACATAGAAATGAGATGCGATATCGCGTTTTAAGAAGCATTAGAACTCTATTGCTACGATACGTAGACATCTGCAAACGCTATTTCCCTGCAAGTAAGTGTCGCATTTACATTCATTTGAAGTGTAGACGAGGAATACATAACACTTCGCAAATCATATTATATCTTACCATGAAACATAGAAATGAGTTCCGATATCGCGTTTTAAGAATCATAAGAACTCTATTGCTACGATACGTAGACATCTGCAAACTCTATTTCCTTGCAAGGAAGTGTCGCATTTACATTCATTTGAATCGTAGACGAGGAATGCATAACACTTCGCAATGAATATTATATCTTATCAAGAAACATAGATATGAGATGCAATATCTCGTTTTAAGAAGCATTTGAACTCTATTGCTTCGATACGTAGACATCTGGAAACGCTATTTCCTTGCAAGGTAGTGTCGCATTTACATTCATTTGAATCGTAGACGAGGAATGCATAACACTTCGCAAAGAATATGATATATTATCATGAGACATAGAAATGTGATGCGATATCGCTATTTAAGAAGCATTAGAAATCTATTGCTACGATACGTAGACATCTGCAAACGCCATTTCCTAGCGAGCAAGTGTCGCATTCACATTCATTTGAAGTGTAGACGAGGAATACATAACACTTCGCAAATCATATTATATCTTACCATGAAACATAGAAATGAGATGCGATATCGCGTTTTAACAAGCATTAGAACTCTATTGCTACGATACGTAGAAATCTGCAAACGCAATTTCCTTGCAAGGAAGTGTCGCATTTACATTCATTTGAAGTGTAGACGAGGAATACATGACACTTCGCAAATCATATTATATCTTACCATGAAACATAGAAATGAGATGCGATATCGCGTTTTAAGAAGCGTCAGAAATCTATTGCTACGATACGTAGACATCTGCAAACGCTATTTCCTTGCAAGGAAGTGTCGCATTTACATTCATTTGAAGTACCGACGAGGAATACATAACAATTCGCACATCATATTATATCTTACCATGAAACATAGAAATGAGATTCGATATCGCGTTTTAAGAAGCATTAGAACACTATTGGTACGATAGGTAGAAATTTGCAAACGCTATTTCCTTGCAAGGAAGTGTCGCATTTACATTCGTTTGCAGTGTAGACGAGGAATACATAACACTTCGCAAATCATATTATATCTTACCATGAAACATGGAAATGAGTTGCGATATCGCGTTTTAAGAATCATAAGAACTCTATTGCTACGATACCTAGACATCTGCAGACGCTATTTCCCTGCAAGGAAGTGTCGCATTTACATTCATTTGAAGTGTAGACGAGGAAAACATGACACTTCGCAAATCATATTATATCTTACCATGAAACATAGAAATGAGATGCGATATCGCGTTTTAAGAAGCATTAGAACTCTATTGCTACGATAGGTAGACATTTGCGGACGCTATTTCCTAGCGAGGAAGTGTCGCATTTACATTCATTTGAAGTGTAGACGAGGAATACATGACACTTCGCAAATCATATTATATCTTACCATGAAACATAGAAATGAGATGCGATATCGCGTTTTAAGAAGCATTAGAACTCTATTGCTACGATAGGTAGACATTTGCGGACGCTATTTCCTAGCGAGGAAGTGTCGCATTTGCATTCATTTGAAGTGTATACGAGGAATACATGACACTTCGCAATGAATATTATATCTTATCATGAAACATAGATATGATATGCAATATCTCGTTTTAAGAAGCATTTCAACTCTATTGCTACGATACGTAGACATCTGCAAACGCTATTTCCCTGCAAGTAAGTGTCGCATTTACATTCATTTGAAGTGTAGACGAGGAATACATAACACTTCGCAAATCATATTATATCTTACCATGAAACATAGAAATGTGTTCCGATATCGCGTTTTAGGAATCATAAGAACTCTATTGCTACGATACGTAGACATCTGCAAACGCTATTTCCTTGCAAGGAAGTGTCGCATTTACATTCATTTGAATCGTAGACGAGGAATGCATAACACTTCGCAATGAATATTATATCTTACCATGAAACATAGATATGAGATGCATTATCTCGTTTTAAGAAGCATTTGAACTCTATTGCTACGATACGTAGACATGTGCAAATGCTATTTCCTTGCAAGGGAGTGTCGCATTTACATTAATTTGAATCATAGACGAGGAATGCATAACACTTGGCAAATCATATTATATCTTATCATGAAACATAGAAATGAGATGCGATATCGCGTTTTAAGAAGTATTAGAACTCCATTGCTACGATACCTAGACATCTGCAGACGCTATTTCCTTGCAAGGAAGTGTCGCATTTACATTCATTTGAATCGTAGACGAGGAATACATGATACTTCGCAAATCATATTACATCTTACCATGAAACATAGAAATGATATGCGATATCGCGTTTTAAGAAGCATTAGAAATCTATTGCTAGGATACGTAGACATCTGCAGACGCTATTTCCTAGCAGAGAAGTGTCGCATTCACATTCATTTGAAGTGTAGACGAGGAATACATAACACTTCGCAAATCATATTATATCTTACCATGAAACATAGAAATGAGATGCAATATCGCGATTTAAGTATCATAAGAACTCTATTGCTACGATACTCAGACATCTGCAAACGCTATTTCCTTGCAAGGAAGTGTCGCATTTACATTCATTTGAAGTGTAGACGAGGAATACATAACACTCCGCAAATCATATTACATCTTACCATGAAACATAGAAATGAGATGCGATATCGCGTTTTAAGAAGCATTAGAACTCTATTACTACGATACGTAGATATCTGCAAACGCTATTTCCTTGCAAGGAAGTGTCGCATTTACATTCATTTGAAGCGTGAACGAGGAATACATGACACTTCGCAAATCATATTATATCTTACCATGAATCATAGAAATGAGATGCGATATCGCGTTTTAAGAAGCATCAGAAATCCATTGCTACGATACCTAGACATCTGCAGACGCTATTTCCAAGCAAGGAAGTGTCGCATTTACATTCATTTGAAGTGTAGACGAGGAATACATAACACTTCGCAAATCATATTATATCTTACCATGAAACATAGAAATGAGATGCGATATCGCGTTTTAAGAAGCATTAGAACTGTATTGCTACGATACGTGGACATCTGCAAACGCTATTTCCTTGCAAGAAAGTGTCGCATTTACATTCATTTGAAGTGTAGACGAGGAATACATAACACTTCGCAAATCATATTACATCTTACCATGAAACATAGAAATGATATGCGATATCGCGTTTTAAGAAGCATTAGAAATCTATTGCTAGGATACGTAGACATCTGCAAACGCTATTTCCTTGCAAGGAAGTGTCACATTTACATTCATTTGAATCGTAGACGAGGAATGCATAACACTTCGCAATGAATATTATATCTTATCATGAAACATAGATATGAGATGCAATATCTCGTTTTAAGAAGCATTTGAACTCTATTTCTTCGATACGTAGAGAACTGCGAACGCTATTTCCTGGCAAGGAAGTGTCGCATTTACATTCATTTGAAGCCTGGACGAGGAATACATGACACTTCGCAAATCATATTATATCTTACCATGTAACATAGAAATGAGATGCGTTATCGCGTTTTAAGAAGCATCAGAAATCCATTGCTACGATACGTAGACATCTGCAAACGCTATTTCCTTGCAAGGAAGTGTCGCATTTACATTCATTTGAAGTGTAGACGAGGAATACATAACACTTCGCGAATCATATTATACCTTACCATGAAACATAGAAATGAGATGCGATATCGCGTTTTAAGAAGCAGCAGAAATCCTTTGCTACGATACGTAGACATCTGCAAACGCTATTTCCTTGCATGAAAGAGACGCATTTACATTCATTTGAAATGTAGACGAGGAATACATAACACTCCGCAAATCATATTATATCTTACCATGAAACATAGAAATGAGATGCGATATCGCGTTTTAAGAATCATAAGAACTCTATTGCTACGATACGTAGACATCTGCAAACGCTATTTCTTTGCAAAGAAGTGTCGCATTTACATTCATTTGAAGTGTAGACGAGGAATACATAACACTTCGCAAATCATATTATATCTTACCATGAAACATAGAAATGAGATGCGATATCGTGTTTTAAGAAGCATTAGAACTCTATTGCTACGATACGTAGACATCTGCAAACGCTATTTCCTTGCAAGAAAGTGTCGCATTTACATTCATTTGAAGTGTAGACGAGGAATACATAACACTTCGCAAAACATATTATACCTTACCATGGAACATAGAAATGAGATGCGATATCGCGTTTTAAGAAGCATTAGAACTCTATTGCTACGATACGTAGACATCTGCAAACGCTATTTCCTTGCAACGAAGTGTCGCATTTACATTCATTTGAAGCCTGGACGAGGAATACATGACACTTCGCAAATCATATTATATATTACCATGTAACATAGAAATGAGATGCGTTATCGCGTTTTAAGAAGCATCAGAAATCCATTGCTACGATACGTAGACATCTGCAAACGCTATTTCCTTGCAAGGAAGTGTCGCATTTACATTCATTTGAAGTGTAGACGAGGAATACATAACACTTCGCGAATCATATTATACCTTACCATGAATCATAGAAATGAGATGCGATATCGCGTTTTAAGAAGCAGCAGAAATCCTTTGCTACGATACGTAGACATCTGCAAACGCTATTTCCTTGCATGAAAGAGACGCATTTACATTCATTTGAAATGTAGACGAGGAATACATAACACTCCGCAAATCATATTATATCTTACCATGAAACATAGAAATGAGATTCGATATCGCGTTTTAAGAAGCATTAGAACACTATTGGTACGATAGGTAGAAATTTGCAAACGCTATTTCCTTGCAAGGAAGTGTCGCATTTACATTCGTTTGCAGTGTAGACGAGGAATACATAACACTTCGCAAATCATATTATATCTTACCATGAAACATGGAAATGAGTTGCGATATCGCGTTTTAAGAATCATAAGAACTCTATTGCTACGATACCTAGACATCTGCAGACGCTATTTCCCTGCAAGGAAGTGTCGCATTTACATTCATTTGAAGTGTAGACGAGGAAAACATGACACTTCGCAAATCATATTATATCTTACCATGAAACATAGAAATGAGATGCAATATCGCGATTTAAGTATCATAAGAACTCTATTGCTACGATACGTAGACATCTGCAAACGCTATTTCTTTGCAAAGAAGTGTCGCATTTACATTCATTTGAAGTGTAGACGAGGAATACATAACACTTCGCAAATCATATTATATCTTACCATGAAACATAGAAATGAAATGCGATATCGTGTTTTAAGAAGCATTAGAACTCTATTGCTACGATACGTAGACATCTGCAAACGCTATTTCCTTGCAAGAAAGTGTCGCATTTACATTCATTTGAAGTGTAGACGAGGAATACATAACACTTCGCAAAACATATTAT